>NW_028280764.1:1416111-1573333 GCF_059751285.1 Brachycentrus maculatus
ACATACATCATTATAACTTTTAAGTCTGAGAGCGGAGGAAGCTATGCTAGAACTGATACACTTCAAGTAATGCTCCTGAATGTGGACGAAAATAAATATTTTTGAGAGTAAGTCTTTTAACAATGTTTCGAGATGATTGTTTGAGTGATGTTACATAAGGTGAGGTAAAAGTACCATCTTGTTAAGGATGTGGAATCGTTACCTCTATATACTAAATAATTTAATACTAACACCGACGTCAAAACAAAAACAAGGTTATTAAATGCAAAAATGGCGGGTTTTACTAGGCAATAACTGTATGTACGTACAGCACTGATAAGGAAAATATGACATGCATGCACCTGGAATATCGGGCATCTTCACCAGTTGACAGTTTTTTTTTTTCCTAATTATTATTAAATAAATGGAATCGATTTGAAGTCGAAATAACGGGAATCCACCCCGATTTTAGATAGTTACAATGTTCCAATAAAAAATAATAATATCTCTAGTTATATTAGAAATAAAACAACAAATAAACAGATTTTTCAGTTGTTATTTTAATTGACCAGAAACCTATTTCATCGTTAGCGACATCATCAGACTGTGAATGATGTCAATAATGACAAAACCAGGTCGCTGGTCAGGTAAAATAAAGCGGAAAAAGCTAAGTAGTTGTTTTATTTAACTACCAAGAAAAGTCAATAAAAACTTAATCTAAAAATATATATATTTGGGCAGGCATAGTGTCATAGCATCAATTCTGTGTCATAACTTACTTAATGTTCTTTTTCTCATTCTGACCTATTTGTTTTATAATTTTAAAGGTCAGCAATGCAACATAGAACACAAGCTTTCACTATTCATAGCTACAATTCATTCAAATTTAAATATTTTTTGTGAAAAAATTACGGTTCTTTGAAAATCAATTTAAATACGTACTTTTTATGTAAATTTATTTCGCTAGACAGACGACGTCAGTAGTGGTGATCAAAATCAACCACTGAATCAGGAATATCCAATGGATAAGGTCACAAAATATTTTAGGAGGGAATTATACTTTGCCCTTTTATGCGAGAAATGTCAGGGAAAATATTTGTATTGTAATATATGCACATATGAAATGTGACATTATGATTCTATTTCTTCATATATTCTAGAAATATATTTTCTACCCCTTTCCCTATCTGCACTCAGAATCACATTGTAGAGAGCGTACGCGATATTTATCAAAGTTACATAAAGGCAAGGTGATCAGTAGAAACAGACAAGCAGTGTAAAGTAGTCGAGATCAACTGCTTCAAGTTGCTGGAGTTCTGCAGTCACAATAAAATATTTGAAAATTCATACACATGACTGCACATCAACTGCAGCTGTCGATTACAGTTCTTCTTCAGACCCTTATCCGCACCCCAATGGTGCATAGGGCACTGCATCATATAATTGAGATTATCTTGAGATTATAAAGAGTTATCTTGATCGTTAACACATGAAGGAAAGGTGATCAGCCCTCCGCTTTAGGTACCATTCCAGGGTAATATAGAATAAATATTAAAGCGAAAAAATTATTTATATTTATTTGATCCCCTTCTTCCCCTGGGAATCGAACCTGGGACCTCCAGAGCGGTAGTAGAGCGTGCTGACCATTACAATACGCAGGTGGACCAATTCCGTCGATTATAGCTGCTCAAAATGCTTGTAAGTGCAAAATGACATTTTTGCATTAAAATTGCACATTGCCCTGCTGAGGCAACTTGACACAGTTGACCCTGGCTACTTTAAGCAGCTATTCTTTTCCCACACTTAGGCATTAGTTCAGTCGATGGTAACGTACGAGTACAAACTATGTATAATGGTCAAAATACAAATTCATACATGTTAATCAAGTTAACCACTACCACACGCAGGCTGATAAACCTTACATTACCATTAGTGTACTGTGTAAGTAGGTAATACCCTAATACCTCCCCTATTACCAAATGGATCATTTATTCAAATTTCCTCCCCGAAATGAGTCGATGGCATTAATAAGATTTTGTGATTGTGACCCAGTTTTCGGTTTTAAGCTGTATATCATAACATTATTCTACACGCTAAGATAATACAAGGGCGCCCTTTAACGACGCGTTTAGTGCAAAGTATTCATTTACTAAAAAGCATGAGTAATTAAATATAGATAGTTTGAACTTCACTATTTATTTAATAAAACTTCATGTACAGAAAATAAATGCGTACATTGGCGGGGTTATTGCTAAAAAGCAATTTCTTCCAATCAACCAAACACAGAATATAGTGATATTGGTCAAAACGTTTGATACCTTAAATACCTGTTTGCAATCAGAGGGTAGATAGTGTTTGAACATTAAAAACAACTATAAATTACTTATTACTGTTGTATTAATTAAGCAACTTCTTTATATTTTATTCAATATTCATGAAAATAAAAATAAATGATGATAATAAGGAAGGCTAAATAAAAAGGTAGTTTAGGGAATAATGTAGAGGGAAAAACTAAGGGATGTGATGTGATGGACAGTTAGGATTTTATAGATGGCAATGTCTCAGACGTTTCTGAAAAGTTATCAGAGAAGGTGCATTTTTCATTCATTCCATAGTCTGGGCGCTTGGACAGAGAAGGAATTACTGAAGAATAATGTGTTTTGGCGGGGAACGGAAAGTGTTCTTTCTTTGGAAGAATGTAGTGATAGACCATGATCTGAGAGGTATATAAGGTTTTCAGAAAGATATTTAAGTGCATTGGGGTTGTGAAGAATATTATAAAGTAGCGAGAGAGATTGAAGATTTATGCGCTGGGTGAAGTGAAGCCATTTTAGTTCAGTGCGAGAAGGTGATGCATACACTATTACTTTTCCGAAAAAGATACTCAATTTTAATTAACACAAGACCAGTTATGACGAAGAGATGGTAGTCCAATAAGCCAGAAAGCGTTCTAATTTAATAGATTGGCTTTAAAAAAAGCTCTGATACAATCCATTGTGTCGAAATACCATTTAACATGAGAAACATTGGTTTGGCTTAAACAAGCTTTAAGCTTCTTAAAATTGACCTTGTATTTATACCGCATCATGCTTTGTAGACTATGGAGAGGGATGTTAAAAATAAATATCCTTAAAAGACACATGATGCATTTTTATTGCATAATACATTTTCTTTTGTACACAGTTGCAGTGATAACAATAGGACAATTTTTGAAATAGAATACGTATTTCTGTGTGAATGAATTTAAAAAAAAAAAAACTCCTATAAAAATTCATTGGAAACTTTTTAAATTCGTCGCTTGTTCGGATAAAGCATATTTAAATTGCAAAAGGAAACTTTATAATGTGAATTCGAAGAAAAAATCTTGGAATCAAAATTACCGGGAATTGGGAAAGACTTTATAAAATGGAGGTAAAAACCCTTTTGGTCTTGAATAATATTAGAGTTAACAAAGAAATGGTTTGCCTTTATAATAAGGCACGGAATGAAAATTAGGTTTTTTTAGCTTTCGCTATTTCGTGCTTCTTTCGGAAGTAAACTTTTTGACACGTCAAACTAAAAATACAGGCACAATATCCAATCGAATACAATAAATAATATTGTGATTATTAATTTTGATGAAAAACTAACATCACGTTTGCGTAATTAAAATGCAACATCCCTCTATAAAGGGCATTGCTACGTAGTATTTTTTTAATAAATTATTTTACCAAACAGGTATTTACATTTTTTTTCACAAAGATTTTTTTTTGCTAAAATAAAGGTAAGCGGGAACCGAATTTCACTAATTTCAATACCAGTAAATAGAGCTAAAGTTGATGAAGTATATATTATACAAAAAAACCTATTGATTTTATAAAAATAAACATTTATTTTATTGTCATTCTCCATAATGTAAATATCAATAACTGAAAATAAAGATAACAGTTTTTTTTTTTAAATTCTACCTACATTTATAAAATTCTGTTCACAGTAATATATTTTTTTAATTAACCATTCGTAAGCTAAGGAGTTTATGGTAAAATCAATATCTATGAATTTACTACGTTGCAATCTCCCTTGTGTTGATTTGAAATTTTCATCTTAGATATATTGTATATGGCTTTACAAATGCTAAATTTATAATAATTTGAAGCACAAACAATTCTAGCACACCTGTACACTGCGAACAAACACTTAAATTACAAAAGCAAGTTTTGATGTCTCTTAGACAGTTCATTATTTTCATTTCATGATTAGTTGATGCTGTGCTAAAAATACACTTTACTACATAGCACACGCTGTCTACAAAATGAAGATGTATTCTCATTTCAGTACCTCACCTGTCACCAGAAAGAAATGTGTTTGTGAAATGTGAGATACCACGACGTGACAACTTTATATAAACGCGAGCTTGCTAGACCCCCGTGCGGGCGTGGGAAGGTTACTTTAATATAAAGTGACCCTATAACCACCACAAAGTATCTAGGGGTCTATCATTCGCCCAATTTTAAAGAGAATTTTAGAAAAGGGGTTTTTTCTCCTATCATGTTATGAATTGTATTTAGCGGAATTCGAGTAACAGGACCAAAAGTACTAAAATGTGACGTCCCAACCGATTATTATGAGTTTGGTCCGTATATACGTTAATCTGCCAAAGACTGGAGGGACTGAACGCCTTACATTTAAGGCCCAATATTCGATAAGTTGCAAATTAATTTTGTCTAAACCCAGGAAACATTTGATGTAATTGATTCTTTTTCTTAAAACACCGTTTTTGTACTGAAAAATAATTATTTATGCAGTTTTGAAAAATAATGAGAAATATGAGTTATTGAAAGGTGAGGAGTTAAAAAAACACATATATATATATATATATATATATATATATATATATATATATATATATATATATATATATATATATATATATATATATATATATATATATATATATATATATATATATATATATATATATATATATATATATATATATATATATATATATATATATATAATATATATATATATATATATATATATATATATATATATATATATATATATATATATATATATATATATATATATATATATATATATATATATATATATATATATATATATATGACACTATTATTTTTTTCGTAAATATTGAGAAAAATATTAAAATTCCAGTATTTGTATATTGTAAAAAAAGAGCGTGGATACATGTCTAGTCCTCAGCGCTAAAAGTGTATCCACGCTCAGTTTTTAATGCGTTCTAAATTCAACGCTGGAGATCTCGGCCTTAACCCAGTGTTCCATACCTTACACTAAAGGCACGGATGAAAGGAAGAACAATAAATAAAACTTCAGACACCTTTCATGGCAATTCGCTGTACTCCCAAATCGTGCTTTTTTATAATTAAATGTTTTCAACTAAACAGACATTATTTTATAGCGTTGCCATGCAATATTTTTTCGCACTGCGTTAATTTCTGAAGGACCAAAGGAATTTCAAAGAAAGAAAGCTCGTTAAATAATTTTCAACTTTCTCTGGGAATACTTACCAAGCTACGCTAGCATTAATGTTTAACATTTATATATTTTAATTACGTTGTTTTATTTTACTATTTAGTTTTTAAGTTTCTAAAAACATTTGTATGCTCAGAAGTTCGTCGAGATTATTTACTAAAAAAAAATAGTTCGTTATACGGATTTATTTTTACTAGCGCCAATTTACATTTTTATATTGAATCAACATATTTCTTTGCCTTATTTGCTGAAATATTTTGGGTCCAATTTGCATATTTATTCCCCGAGATATTTTACAACGGAATTCCTGAAATTCGGAAAGGGTCAGCTTTATAAAAATGAGACTTGCAATAAATTTTCACAATTATTATTGGTGGAATTCTTTACGAGTACGTAGTTTTATTGTTTTTTCAACATAAGTACATGTATTTATGCAATATGTACTTATATCGGTGGCGATCTAACTTTGAGAATATAAATTATGAATGCAATCAATCAACCCTTAATCTGTTTCTAATCTCTTCAATAGGTACTGCAATGATTTAAATATATATAGTTCAATATCAATATTTACATGGAACTACACAAACCCCAGGTGATCAGGTACGATAATAAATGGTTGAAATCAGTAGAATAATTGGAAAATTGTTCGATTACTGACATTCCATTTCCGAATTTATTATAATATATATTCCATAATTTGTTTCATTTACGTACCTTTTTTCTAAAGCAGTCACAGTGAAAAACGGCTAAAGAAAAATAAATATTGCCGTTTATGCGAGTGCATACCGCTTATTAAATTTTAGTCATTTTAAATTTGAGGCTTACTTGGTAAATACCTTTATTTTAAAAATTGTGATACGTGTTTCAATGCATTCCGTATCTTTTTTAATCACCGCACGTGAATCTGAGAGTTGTGTCCTTGGGACGTTGAAGGATGAAGAAGGGATAAGTGCTGTTTCTTTATTATATATATATATATATATATATATATATATATATATATATATATATATATATATATATATATATATATATATATATATATATATATATATATATATATATATATATATATATATATATATATATATATATATATATATATATATATATATATATATATATATATATATATATATATATATATATATATATATATATATATATATATATATATATATATATATATATATATATATATATATATATATATATATATATATATATATATATATATATATATATATATATATATATATATATATATATATATATATATATATATATATATATATATATATATATATATATATATATATATATATATATATATATATATATATATTATTTTATTATTTTTTTAATTTTTTATTAGTGGGAACATAGACAGTAAGTAAATCACAATAGATTTTGAGAAATAGTTATATTTACCGAGTAAAACTTAAATTAAAAATCCATAGATATTACCACAGGGTTACTGCCGACAATTAATGAAATTTTAGTTAAACTCCTTATAATAAACGCGTATGGAACGTGTATACAACTCCTAATAAATAAATATTCAGTGTGGAACTGACGAAACGTATTATTTTCTTTTACTTGATTTATATTTTCAGGGAGAAAGAACAAATATTGCTTTTAGGATTTGAAACAAGTCGTAAGTCTATTGTTTTCCGGGGAATACAAGAGGCAATCTGCCATCGCCAGCGCAACCCCTGTCTAGTCGTCAAAGCACTCACAAATTCTCTACGGGGTTAGCTACCCTCTGTTGATGTAATACGGAACCGGCCCATATTTTTACATTAACAAATTTGGGAAACACGAATTCTATTACAATGGATAGCGACGAAATAAACCCTTTTTTACGTAAATAGAAAACGCATTAATTTCAAACATCAATTGCAAGAACTCAATGCTTATAATAATGCACTTATGACCCCAGTGCTTCTACGCAAGGATCTGCACATACATACTGTGAAATTCGATAAATCCAAAATTATAGGTCATTAACTGATATCTAAGAATTGAGAGAAAAACGCATTTTTGGGGTGAATTACAGGACACTGCGCGTTATCTTTGCCAAGAAAAGAGCAGATGAAGCTTCTGTCAAAAAGACAACTCCCAATTTTGCGATCTCTGCTAAATGTTTCCAAAAAGATTATATTAGAAGCCAAATTCTCCTAGATTGCATTGGAATGATCGGGTTTTGTCGAAAACCGAGAGGCAACCAAAATGTTTTAGCCTACAGAAAATGCAGCGTATTCCTTTGAGTACAGTCACACCATCACGGGTCACAGTGGGTTCATGAGTTACCTGTATCGATGAAAGCTCTCTTAGATATACATCGATATACATCGATGAAAGCTCCACGTGATAATATTTCCCCCAAAGATTTCCCTCACCTGTTTACCTGTGTACCTTGCAAAGCTATCTTCTAACAATGACTCTGGAGGCGCGATGCCTGGGCCAGGGCCTATTCAATCCGCGATAATTCATAAGGAATTATCAAAAGGTTAGTATCATGAATTATAAGTGAAGCGAAGGTTATTGGTGAAATAAACCAAATGAGATAAAATGTCGAACGCCTGTTGATATTGGTCAATACTCCGGCTTCTCGTGATAAGTTTGCTGTATTTTGAAACCTGAAAATCGTTTTGTCTGAAACATTATTTCAGACGAAACGATTAAAAGAAGCACGTCCAAGAGAAAACGTAAAATATTATTACTCCTTAGCAGATTATAAAATTATTTTTATTCTGTTTAGTGTTCGTTAAGTTTCTAGGATGATGTTAATTTTTTCAGATTATTTTTTACACGGATTATTTTTTAAATTCATCTAACGTTAAATACATACCTTCTTTGCATAGAACAGTAATTTTTAGCCAAATTTCTTTTTTTCAGACATAAAAGGGACAACAACGAGCATTAATGCTTTCGTAGAAATATAGTTTTAGTGCATAAAATAATAAATACTAAACGATATAAACTGTGGAAGTGACAACGCGGAAACATTTTATGACAAATTGCAACACGATTATTTCGCAAATCAGTTTAATTATATATGAAAACACAGTCTAGACATATTCATATATATCAGTCTAGACATTTTGAACTACGAGTACATGTAATACTGATTATGAAATATTCGAATAGTTTGGTAACACCTAAATATCCCGCAGATTTTTTTTACGGTTTAGGTGTTACTTGTTCACCTATAACAAAATATTTATTTTAAATAAATGTGTACGAATAGGAAAAACATTAATATTTATTTTATCCACCCTGGGAATCGAGCCCACGATCTTCAGGATGATAGTCAAATGCACTAACCACTACACTGTGAAGGCGAACATAATTAGAAATGCTGACAAGAAATTATACTTTAAATTATGATTTTATTTTATAACTGCGAGTCATCTTCGAGAATATAAGAGGAGGGAATAGAAAAAAAAATTAAGAAGATATTTTCAAACGATCAAAAATAAATTTGTACCGAAAAAAATATTTGAAAATTGTTCAAAATTCTTATGAGTGGTGGATTGAAAAACAGTCGCAAAAGATCTCGCATCTTTGTATTTTATAAATTAAATAAAAAGTACGATACATTTTTCTATTTTTTTATACTCCTTTGTATCATGAAGCATCATTTATATTTTTTTACCGTTTCGTATTTTTTTTTCAATTGAATTATTTCAATATAAAATATGCGAAGCAAAATACGGTAGGTAAACATTTGAGTAATCTTTACTCGCCCTGTTCATATTTGCTTCAAACAAATTATAATCAATTAACTTTTACTTAAATATTATACGCATATATGTACATGGGGTTTGCTTTATTTTTAGCCACGCTTGACCACCTTTTTTGAAATTCCGATACAATGCAGATAAAATAAAAAATAAAAATTGCCATTTATCGACATCTAGCGGAGAAATTTCAAAACTCTACTGGGTTTTGATAACAAAATATTTTCAAGTTACATATTTAAGTTAAGAGATGTCGCTTTTCAAATCTAGGCAAAACTCGCAACAATCTACACCAAACCATCAACAGATGGCAATGCCAAACATTTTTTTCGCAAAGCAAAAAAACAAAGAAAATATTTTTACTAGATTGTTACGAATGTTTATAAACACAAAAAAAATTAGATCAATAAAATAAAGCTCTAGAAAATAGTATAAATAAAGGTGGCAACGTTTATATTTTGTCATTATTTTTGCTGTTTTTTTATATTTTTCAATACGAAAAATCAAACATCTTCAGAAATAAACTGTTTTTCATTTTAAAATATTCAGTAGTTATTTATATGTCTATCTAAAGTAAAAAAAAAAAAGAACCTCACTGTATTCAAAAATTTGGCTCGCTCTTTATAAATTACAAACACTTCGAGTACATAGTTTTTTTTTTAAACCAATATTTAGCAATGTAAAGATATTTGTACACAAATACCAAATATAACACAAAATGATTTATTTTGGCGTTTAAACTGAATTTAAGTTAAAGATTATATGGATGTTCAATCTGTGAATGTTACACAGTTAAACCGATTAAAAACGTGTCATTAGCACTGTAAATACTCGAAATTCTATATTCACTTCTCAAGTCAATAAAAACTCATTATTTTCTGTTGAGATACAGTAGAACCTTGGAAATCCAAAATCCCGGAAAATCTGAACAAAATTTTAAAGAAAGACATTTGTAGAAAAACTGAAAGACTAAAGAACCCATTTATTATTAATAACCTAATTTTTTTAAAGAATTATTGCAAAGTTAATAAAGTATACAGTACTTTACCTATATTGCAACTCAAGTTCTGTAATATTAGATTGAAATTTTAAAAGTTTTTTGATTGAAATGTAAAAAGCACATACAACGTAACAATTATAGTGTAAAGTACTTTGTATTTAATTTACTGTAATTGCAAACAGTTGGTAGAATTCCATATTGAATTGTTGGGTAATACATCCAAAATTAAACACGGTTATTGGATTTGCAGTGATTGATAATGTCTTAATAAGACAAAACGCGTCGCATATCATGTTTCTAAATAAAAGTAAAATTCAATCAAACGTGTTTAATTTTGGATATATTACCCAACAATAGCTATGTATTTAGTGCATTACAAATTTCTTGTCTAATCTGAACTTTTCCAAACCTGAACAGGTCACAGTCCCAATTAGTTTAGATTTCCCCCCGTTTTAAACAATCTCGTATATGCAGTGGATCCCCATCCACTGTATATACGAGATTGTTTAAAACATATCATCAGTCATTAAAAAATATTAAATATATCAAACCTGGTCATCGCCGAACTGAACCTTTTTATTAGGAACTCCTTCTATCCAGACATCTACAATATTCTGCACTTGATCCTCATCCTCCGTCGGTGCAGGACTCACTTGACGATGCTTCCTTCCGAGGACAATGATTTCCCCTCCATCCTCTTCCTCCCCTCTCCAAGCACCGCACTGAGTTCCTACAGTCCTCTCACCCGGAACACTTTCGCCACTTAGTTTACGCTTTCTCGGAATATGCTGAGAATCAATAGTATGCTCATCCATTTCAGATTCAACAAGAGATTCTTTAGAAACTACACTGTCAGTACTAACAGTAGCATCAGAAACCTTTTTCTCAATATTCAAGGCATCCATTTTGGTGGAGTCTTGCTTGATTCCCGAATAAAACTTTACAAACGAGTCCCTTTGAAGGATTGAAGTTTCGGAACTATTTGAACTCCCAGAAACAAGAATTCCTCTTATATTGGATGCTTTTGAAAAAACAAAACTTTTTAATTGTAAATAAGGACTTTTGAGAGTACTTTTAATTGATATTATTTCCTGATACAACTGAAAAAAAATAATCCTTAAAATTAATTAAAATACTTTTTTAAATCTTAAGGCATGTGAAACAATCATAATTTTAAATAATGATTCTACATTATTTCTTGCATAAAAATATTTCTTAATAAAATTCAAATTAAGACAACATAAGGTTATCCCGTTTTGAAAGCATACATATAAATTGTACAATATAATTATGTTGGTAAAATGAAAGTAAGTGAAGAATTGACGTACTTACAGCACAAGGAAAGATTCTCCTGTACATGACAGTGAAGTCGATTTATAATTAGAGATATTGTTTACCGGTAAACAGTACTAACACCAAAAACACAAGAATGTGGGGTTATGTTTAACAAACGAGAAACGAGTGTACATTTTGACAGATGTAGTGTTGCCTATGATTTAAGAAAAATTAATATACTGTCTGGAACAGGTTCTTAAGTTGAGAAAAATAACCGGGGTTTGAAGTTCCTTTTTTGACGCAATATGGTTTTGTAGAAAACTCGATCTTTCAATAAGTCTCTATTGGATATTAAGCTTTGAAGTTTCCTAATAGACTACGCTGTATTTTAACATTATTATGCATATGACATTTAAGAAATACGTAGAACATTATAACACCATTTGCGTTCTGATAAAACCGCATGATGGATTATTAAATATGTTCAAATACCAAACCTATTGTGATGCTGTTACGGTTTCTGAGTTTTTTTTGAAAATCATGTATTAGCTTACACCTCATCCAATGTGTCTAGCAAGTGATTAAGCGGAAATTTAAAGCCCATAACAGATTTAATCTTTATTTTATTAATAATTGTTGGATGTCACTTGACTTGAAATCGCAATTCACAATTTGAGAAAATATATTGAAATGCATTTTGCAATGTTTTACCTTGTTTTCCTCACAAATTTAGTTTTATATAATGTAGATAGGTAGACGAGTAAACAGGCGAAATATTTTATTAAAATTTTGAATGTAATGCTCTGTTGGGTAAGTACATTTATCAGTAAAATTATAAATAACTGCAACTTTCAGTCTTATTCCATAAAAAGTGTTCATCAACACCATTTTAAGATTCAAAAAGTATTCCCATAACAATTGGGACTTATTATCTAAGTAAGAAATATTTGATTTCCAAATTCTGAGTGACAAGTCAAATTCACCCACAGGAAATGTTTTATTATTTTTTATTTTAATCGCCGTTTGTATAGGAATACGTTTTTTCAATGAATTAAAAATAAAGAAGTATGTTAAATTACGATGAATATTTGAAAATATCCCTAAATTAATTATTATATTTATTGAAAAACAGCATTGTAGTAAGTTGCTAGACTATTCCGAATTAACCAAATCGAACATATCGGGAACCCGTTAATATATTTTCGTTAGAATATTTTCCATTTAATCAAAAATATAAATTAAATTAATCTTAAAATGGACAAATTGAAAGAATTTGTCAATTTTAACAAAACGAGAGCAGTTATAATAAAATAAGTAAGAGAGGGTAGTATCTACTTTCTGTTGCGTGAAGTTCGTTATGTACTATATACACATTAGCAGGTAGAATAATTCAGTGGAATATTGCTCTCTGGACTCGCTTTATGACGTGGAAATGATTACGTTAATCCTCCATTGCTCTCGGGTGAGGCGCGTTTCGGTTAATTAGGGCGCTCTGTCAACATGGTCAAGATTAATTAAATTTTATTTTTATTTTAATGACTTTCACATGCAAGTAAGTGCTTACGTTCAAGGTAAGTGCAACGGAGTTAGGCACCCATTTGAGTAAGTTATAAGACAAATCAATTTTTAAATGCCCATTAATGTTGTTATTTTAATTTGGTTTTAATTTTATCAATCTAAAAAATCTAAGAAATCGTTTCATGTATGTATGTAAATGCGTGTCTCGTACAAAGGGATATTTTGGAATGCCATATCATCATAATTATCTTATGATATACAATACATGTTTTTTTTGTTGTTGTTGTTTAATAAAGCAATTTCAATGGGACATTCATTAATACGTACAAATTAAGAATATAATATTTTTCCATTCATATTATTGTGTAATACGTATATTAAAAAAATATGTAGGTACATCGTGAAATTTAATTTAATTATTTGATTGATTGTTCTGCTGAAAAACGAAAATACCAGACTTTCTCATGTAATGTCAATGTGTGTAAAAATGCATACTTTATTTATGAAGATTTTCAGACAGTATTAATAATAATAAGAAGTTGAGATAGCGATGAATTTATTCAAACTGTATTTGGGCAGTAAAGTTGTGGACTGCATTGAAACAGATTGGATGATCTAAAACGTTTATTCTCAAAAAAAAAGAGTAAATAGTTGATTAGCTTTGGATGACTTTTTGTACATGCGAAGATCTGCGAAAAGGGAATTACTTTTCGTCTATCGGCCATATAGGTCAATGAAAAAAAGAAAGAACACTGTCTTCTAACTGCTTACATGGGCTCTCTGTTAATACTCATTGATTTATCCAAAATATCTAATTACAATGAAAAGGTTATCCACAGATAATCAAATATTAACTGCAATTATTAAAAATTTATAAGCATAGATTATGAAATATTAAATTTTTTAAGCAAATTGCGAGGCCCTGTTAACGTACTTCAGCACAATCATGCAGTTGTTTTTGCTGTTTGTTTTCTGCTTTTATAATTTTGTTCCGAGATGAAGCTTTGCGTATTCACTGTGTTTGCTTTTATGTGAGCTTAAACCGTCTTTCATTGCTTTTATTATGTTTTTATTGATAACGTTTTCCCACCGGCTACTCAGCGCTGCAACCTTTCTTCGTTTAAAGGGCTTTCCCAGTCATCTAAATTAAACAAATGAAACTCGTTTATTAAAATTAATTTTCCAGTCGAGATAAAGGATTATTGCAGTGTTTTATTACGGATGAAATTGACTATTATTTTATACAAATTGTAATGAGCTTTCCCGCTTTTAACAAATATTTTATTGTTCCCTTAATTGAAATATGTAAAATTTGACCTGTCGTCAAGTGACTGATAATTATGTTTTAATTGATAAAATGTAACGTTTTTATAAATTATGTTTTTAATTGGAAAAAATAAATCTTTTCTTTTCTTTTATCCTTAATTTTAACCCAGGTGTTCCATAAGGCACCACCTCGGTTAGACTTGAGGATAAAGGAGTGGAATATCGATTGCCCAATATAAAAAGGCAACAACACAACAATAGTTTTGATTCAATCAATATTTATTTGTTGTTGGCGGTGAATTTGTTGTAATATCAATCCATTAAAAAAACATTACTTTGTAAATACCACCAATTTTAATTGTACATATATATATATATATATATATATATATATATATATATATATATATATATATATATATATATATATATATATATATATATATATATATCAAAGTATATGGTGACATATTGCTCACTCCTTTCAAGAACGTCATAAATCAAAAATCGTCGATTTTCAGTTGTGCATGTTTTCGTAATGCCCATAAAATGTACTATATCTCAGCAAAAGAGGCATATTTTTAACTTAATATTTACCCGCTACAGGGCAGAAAGTGTTGTTTTTGCATTTTGAAGAAAATGTATTGCTAAATTATTTTTTTAAATATACTAAATATTTTTCAAATGGTGAAAAAACCTTCAGGTTTTACCTAAAACGATCTGTTGCGCAGTAAAAAGTTCAATAAGTGGCTTGAAATTTATTTTTAATACATTTCATTATATTCTTAAATTTTAAAAACGATCTGCTGAAAAATTAAGTTTTTTTATATATGACGTTGATGAAAGGAGTGAGCGATATGTAGGCAGTATAAATATTAAACAACGTATGCGAAACTTTGGGAGATGTACGATAGTGATGTTAACATCACCTTTAAAGATGATGTTAATATCACCAATTTTTATTTTATTTCATGGTGTTAAAAAAAATTCCATGACTAAAGACTTCCCTTAAGAATCTACGTTCTAGAAAATTGACTTAAACAAAACGATAAATACTTTACTGTCATTTTCGATAATCTACCGTTGAAGAGTAGATAGGAAAACGATATGAAATATGAATGAGATAGTTATATTAGATATTATTAAAGAAAAAAAATAATAAATTTACCTAAACATAAAAAATTAGTTTAAAAAAATTAAGTGACGTTTACAGCATGATGTGTGTACAAATGGGAGGCAGCACCTACACATATAAAGTCTTACCCGCCATAAAGTTCAACAAATAACAAACCAACGGGGGACGATTCTTATGGTAATTTCCTAAACTGGAGGAATATTTTCTTTCGCCGTATCGTTTCAGCCTCATTCAAACGAAAGTGAATGACGATTAAAAGCAAATATTTATTCTGCAGAGCTGAATATCCCACAGAGGAAATATTACTCCAAACTTATCGTGTTCATCTCCTTGTTTAAGCTTTTCTTGCAATGGGGCTACTAACTGAGGTACTTAGAAGAAGGCGAAAAGGAACTATCGTCTTGTATATATTGTAAGGGCCAACAGGCGCACTTCGACATTCTCATTTGCATAAGAATTGGGTATATCCTTTATTGCTAATATCATTATACATCTTCATAGTTACTTAATTTCATAACGAGGATTACAAGGATTTGGGTATAAAAGTAATTAAAAGCTCTTCATGATTATCCTCCTGAATATGTAGGTATTGTAAAATTATGTTTTTATCTAAGTAGGTACCTATATCTGTACATTATTTTAACACAGGCTGTAAAGTGTAAATTTTACTGCTCATTCACTTGCTTTATATTGCTATTATATCAGAGTACACATAATTTTTTTAAACGATATGAATAGTAGACGATTTTAAGACATTTAATCAATTAAAATTATTGTTATAAAAGCTGTTTTCATAATCTTTTCCTTCAAACAAAGGCTTATATTTTTTAATCAGTTATTATTGATTTAAGACTTTTTGCATTTCTTTTTCTTACAAAATCGTCCAGTTTGACCTGCAAGAAAATCATAAATTTCAAAAATTCTCACTTAAACATAAATAATTTCTTTGTGCAACATTAGGATAAGAAAATACAAGTCCTCGTACAGTTTGTTAAAAAGGATTAAAGGTTACATTTCACCTACCGATTTAGCGCAATGTTGCCAGCATCCACGCTGGGGGCTGTTGTAACATGCCCCTGGCAGCCTATTCGCGCATCACAATTTAGCCATTTACGATGGGTTTTTCAAAAGCTTTTGAACACTGTCATGCAAGAGGGAGACGGATACACCTTTGTTAGTAAAAATTACGACTCCGCTGAGAAAATAAACAAATGAACAGAATGCTTTATGCCCCGAAAGGGGTTACGGCCCGAGATGGGACGGAATTACAGACGTATATAAACAACGGTTTGTTATTTTATATTTGCAAAATAAATTTAAATATCACGTGCTGAAATTTGGTACCTTTCTCTTTGCGGAGCCTGTTAGAATGTTTATATAAAATGTTGAAAAGGAATCATCTCAATTATTTACCATTCGCCTACGCATCTCCCTGCGAATGTTAAGGAGACGTTTTCGAGGTAATATTTTTCCATTACTTTATACAAATCTTCTTTATGTTTTCCTTTATTCCCTTATCGCTTTATTTCAAGTAAAATATGGAATGCTTAATGGTTTAAAAGAAATTTTGCTGAAGATAATTCAGATGGAATTTGAAAAAATAATTCAAGCCTTGTTGTTTATAAAGATCATTCGACAGTACTTTTATATTACGTATAATGCATTACTTTTACTGTATTATTGTTTGTAGTTACTGTAGGAGATCCACTACCGCGTTCGCATATTTTCTTTAGCTGTGAGTTGAAGAAGGAAGATTGAAAGCGAAGGGAAAAGCAATCAAAACCCATCAGATGTAGGTACCAGAACCGTGAAAGATGAGTTCTCGGCAGTCTCCGAACTTTATTTACTCCAGCGGAGATCTACGGTAAAATGTCGAGATAGAACTCTCGACGATATTCCTGCAGGGCATTTATTACTTTTCCATTAGATTTCGTATTATTTTTGTCTATCAAAGTAATTCAATCGTTTTATATGATGATTCAATGAACGGTACCCTATGGAATTTAAATTAAAAATTTAACTCGTTTTAGCTTTAAAAATCCAATAATATGTTTTCATGGGATTTTAAAAACAAAACATAATTGAGTCACTTTTACTTGGTAAGAATATCAGATATAACGTACAAACATAAATACAAACAAAGTATATACATATTTTTAAAAAAAATCTCTTCGTATTCATAAACATCCGAAATAATAGTTATGAATTAATTGATTCGGCAGTCACTTTGTGGTAATATCTATCCATTTTTAATTAGTGATTTTACACTCTATATTTATTTAATATTACCCTGGAATAGTCCCTAAAGTGCACGAGTGATCGCCTTGTATTCATGTATGTAACGATCAAGACAAAACTGCGTCAATATGATGCAGTTCTCTATGCACCATTTGGTGTGTATAAAGGTGAGAAGAAAAAGAAGAATATGAAAATATATAAACTTTTGTTGGCTTTGACCGCTGCAGCGGTTTATGTTTTGTATTTTTTTTAACATGAAATTTTCAAAGCAAAGTACATTAATCACACTATGAAGTGTTGTATTAGCGTTAAATTAAGAGAAAAAATATTTAACATGATTTCGTTTCACTTTCAAAACATTTTCTGCCATAAGACTTCATAAAATAATTTAGCACAATTTTCACAAGGGCGTACTCCTTCGTGCGCTGTATGTGTGTGTATTACAATAATATGTGCAACCCAAAGTTAGCCCATTTAATATTTTCTAAAATTTGGATGTGGTCAGTAATCAATGTTCCTCACTTTCGTCAATACTTGCTTGTTTCAGATAACCTGGTTTTGATATTGGTCGCCGGTCCGTGGGCGAGAGGGAGCTCTCTCGAGATGCGGCGGAGGCTGAGGAGAGAGGGAGAGAGAGCGACGAGAGTAATCCTTCTGTCACCAGGAGATGGATGAGCCGCCACCTGATGGAAGGAGAGGATTCTCCCACCAGGATATTATTCTCACTGCCAGGATTACTCACTTACCGGTCGCTTTAAGATTTCGCTCGCCGAATCGATACCTCATTCCCTGCGCCGCTTTTCGACTTCAAAAAAATATGGATGAGAATATTTGTACATGTTTTATATGTATCACGTTCTCAATATTTTTTACCGTTTGATGCTGCTATTATCAATCAATAGAAGCTGGAATCTCTACGTTAAAATTATCTACGGTAATCGTAAATAATTATATTGTACATGAATTTTAACATTGCATATGTACATACCTGTATGAAGAAAAAAATCTGTACTAGTTTTATTTCTTATGATAAATTACCTTAATCGTAAGTTTAACTATATTTACGTTTAAAATTAACGCTACTAGTTTTGGGAAAGCACACCTCTCATTGGCAGTAGTTAGTAATGTAGTATTATAAAGTTAATACCAGGACCATTGGTATTTTTTAAAAGTATTTTGTTTTTTTCATATATGTGTATGTATATATGTATGTGTGCGTGTATTAGCTTTATTACTTATTCTTGTTTTACAATACATCTGTATTATTGTATTAATGTATTAATCGAACTGCAAATCGTAATGTACATAAAAATAAAATAAAACGACTTATAAATTATCTTGGGTAGTCAAAAAATAACATTTGAGCAGAATAGTTTTTAATACTTTCATAAATTTATTGTTACCATATGAAAAAATATCACATATAATCAAAAGTAGAACTTCAGGGTTTGGTATAAAAAAATACTTGTGTTTTAATGTAATTGTCGAAATTTGAATCAAAGCTTACTAACCTAAATTTAACAATTAATAAAATGAAGGAATTAAGATTGATAAGGGTACAGCAACCAAATATTTATTCCAGCTCCATTTCGTCGTCGTCGATTAAAAAATAAAATTAACGACACTTAAAATCATCGAGTATATTTATTTTATATCCTAAAAATAAAAAGTGAAAAAGTAATTTAACCAACATTAGTTTGTGGCTTAATTGCTTGTAACACGGTAAAATTAATTTTTATGATGCATCTGTTTTTTTCCAAAATATTACAACCCTTATAATGGTAATATAACATTAACGTTATATAATCTGAATTACATGAAATCAATTTTATCTCTTTTTATTAAGACGCATAATAAAACAGAAATAATCGTAACAGTTCACAGGAGATAATTTCTTCATGTTTAGGAAATGAAACCGTGTCATATAAAGAGTTTAGTGATAAAATGGTGGATTATTTGTGAGGATGGGTGACACGAGCATAAAGCGTTGACAATTACTCACATAATATTATATCGGAACACAATAAAGGGAATTATAATCATTATTCGATTTCCCCGTAAAATAAGTGAACAATCATCAACTCTGGATCACTCAAACACAGAATATCACCAGGGACGTATTTAGGGGGTTTTGTAAATGCACATATTCAGAAATATGTTCGCTCAGTTTTTACCTACGTTTTTATTGACTGTTTCCGTTTCACATATTTGTAACGTATTAATTTTTATACTTACGTATTTTTATTTTATTTTTACCTATGCATTTTCAACCAAATATATTATACAAATATAAAAAAAAACATTCTTTGATATATTGTTATTATATTCGCTTGTGAATATACATGGTATTAAAAAAAGTGTGGCAAAGTGGCTGAAAAAAGTCTACTACTTCTGAAACTTCATCTTTTTATGCCTTTATTCCAATATACTAAGTAATTGATCTGACAACATAGCTGCGTAAATTTAAAACATAGTTTTCCGATAGCATCACAAAGAAATAATATGAAATATTATCGCTTTTACACCCCTAGGATGGATTTAAATCAAATATTTGATATGGGATTACCAAATATTTCAGAGAAATCGAATAAGTTGCGAGTCAACAAAAAAGCTTTCTGTTTTTTAATTCAATTGCAAAATTAAATTTAGGCATTAAATAAAATACAGAAACAAACATAAAAAACTGTGTTCTAAGAAAAATATTAGTTTTAATAATTACAGCAATATGACATTTGACATATTGATATTAAAAATATCTGCATTTGTAATAGCAATTTACGTACTCACGTACGATTAACGTACTCAGTTCACATCCGCTCCCTATGTGAAGCATATGGAGCTCACAAAGTACATCTAGATTCTTCTGTTGGGTGACATCTTCTTGACGTTCTCCCAAAGCAAGTCCGTGTTTCATAATTCAGACAAAAATTGCAGACGAATTTTCTGCAATGGCCGGCTGAAACCTGATACCTTGTAAAAGAAGCAAACATGATTGAGAACTTTAATTAAAACATCATAAAAACATCTAACAATTCCGCATCAAACGGGTACAAGGCTTAAAATTTATTTAAAAAAAGTTTTTTAAGATTGTGGTAAATGCGCCCCTGGCAGAGCGACAGATGTTTGGATTCTCAAAAGCAAACATTTGAAATGCGTTCACGCCTGTCTTGGTCTCGTATCGCGCCTGATTTATGACCGTCACAGTGCACACTATCAGTAGCCCTCCCTTTCTTCTCCTCCACTGCTTACCCTCACTTGTTCTTACTCCCACTTTACTTATACCTACCACCCTCAGCTTCGCAATCATACTACCCTCAAGGCAGCCGTAACTACAGAAGAATTACAAATAGGTATGTACGTACATCGATATTTCCTGTCATTTCAAGAGACAAAAAATTGTATTTGTAAAAAAAATGTATTTGTATAAAAACAGATTTATATGTGTTTTATCACTTTTTAACATAAATGAATAAAAAATATCACAAAACCAATAATATAATTTATTTATTGTGACTGC
Organism: Brachycentrus maculatus; assembly: GCF_059751285.1. Lineage (NCBI taxonomy): Eukaryota > Metazoa > Arthropoda > Insecta > Trichoptera > Brachycentridae > Brachycentrus > Brachycentrus maculatus. The sequence continues at coordinate 1,437,288 of NW_028280764.1, forward strand.
AGACAGTTGGTAGAATTCCAAATTGAATTGTTGGGTAATATATCCAAAATAAAACACGTTTTTTTGGATTGAGTTCTACATTTATTTATGTATATTTATGTATGCTTGACGCGTTTCGTCTTCTTAGGGCATTATCAAACACCCCAAAGTGTTTGATAATGTCCTAAGAAGACGAAACGCGTCACGTATACATACACAAATGTAGAATTCAATCCAAGAAAACGTGTTTTATTTTGGATATATTACCCAACAATCCAATAATATAAGACAAAAAATCATGTAACAAGTGAATGGAAAACATTTTCCCGATTATACCGGCATGCTGATGCGACATAAAGGAATATTATTGACAAATAGAAGAAAAACCTTGAAAAGAAGCCAATCATATTCATGCGGGTTATATTTCTATAAGCCAGCTTCCGTATATGAACTGCTGGTATTTGGTTACTATACATAATCTCAGATTCGATTCTTGGGGCTTCAAGAGAAGTATAAGTGTTTATTCTGTTTATTTTCAAGCTTTCCTCTTTTACAAGGCATCAGTGCTGACAATTCGTCGGCAGTTCTCGTCAGAACTTCGGGACGCGGATCTGACTTGGGAGCTGGAAGCCTGGAGACAATTTGTGGACTCTATATGCTCCACCTAGGGAGCGGATATGGTTTGATAATAAATAATAATTTTCAAGTAAGTTCAGGACTGATCAAATTACCCTAATGTAACATATTTAAAGATCAAGTTACATTGTCGACTCGGTACAGTACCCTGTGCACCATTGAGTACGGATAAGAAATAATCATAATTAGGATAGAATGATTATAATTTCCCTTGTCTATTTTATTTTGATTTATTTGCTAACGTCAATCCTAAAATACAATACATTTTTCAAATATATATCAGTTGCCTTAAATTTTGTAACAATTTTATTTCTCTTTTTTGTACATTATGAGAGAGAGATTATTTTAAAATATTACAAATACTTGCTGCTTAAATTATAAACTTACATATACACATACAATTTTTTTTTAAATATAAAAATTCGTTTGAAAAAAAGAATTAAAATCCAGCAACCCAATGTAAATATACAAATGTTTTTTTTTTAACGAAGAATGTTGCAATGACGAGAGATGTCACGAAATTAAGGAAGGAACGTTTTTATTGCTAGTCCAACCCTTAGTGTCAATAAAAAAATATTTACGATCGCTAATACGATTCCTACGACTGAAAATTATACAATTTTCATGAATGTGAAATTATGAAATATTTTCACGTTGCGTCGCGAATTTTTAAAATTAATCTAAAATTTTAATTCAAGGACCCACTAAATCTGCTTAAATCCAAAATAAACTTGTCAACTTTTGTAATGTCGTCAATTATATATATTTTTTTAACTGGCCAAGTGATTGGGATAATGGGAAAGGGAGATTAATTTATAAAATACTTTGTATACCGTTTCTGGCCAACATTTACTGATAATATATTTTTAAATTTCTTAATCGACTATTTATGGATTTTCCACCCTTGAAGAGATCAAGAAAAAACGTAAATAATTTTTCAAGTATCTATGAATAATAATTTTTTAAAAAAACATCAATATACGAGAATCAGTCGTTAGAAATAACGATTTATCGATATTTGGTAATTTTCTAAATCGATTTCAATGTTATCCTATCGGTTTTAATGACAATATTATATTTAAGATGTAGGAGATTTTTTCTGCAGCATTGAAACATTATTTTTTTATTAAATATAGTATGAGGAGAAGATGTGGAACCCATATATGGTAAGTAAAAAAAAAACAGATTTTAATTATTTACCGAATTAACTTTTGTATTGATAATGTTAGTGTATTACGGTTATTTCAAACATCTTAGTAGTATTCTAGTTTTTTTTTATACTTATTATAACAAACAGTATTTGTTTCAGTTAAGAATAAATAAAGAACAGCGAGAATAGGAAAGAGGAAATCTTTACCGCCGAGGTTTCTTATTTTTATAACGGGCAAAACACCTTTGAGTGTGGGAATGCAAGACCTCCCAAACAGATGGTCCAGATATCCTAAAAAGGCCGAATTTTCGAGAAAGGAGTTGCTCAAAACTTTTTCTTAATGATTAGTTTGGTTTGAGAAATAAATAAATACTCAGATAAACTTAAAATCTAGAAGATAATATTTTTTAGCTACTTTCATTGATAAAGATTTGTTTCAAATATATTAATTTAAGGGTGTTTGAACTGTCAAATTAAAAGCGGACAGTTTAACGATAAAATGTTTAAATTTATGTATCATTTTTATGAATTCTGGCTGCACTCATAGGTAAGTTAAGCATTGTATTTTCTTGTAGGTTTGTTAAGCATTTATTGAGTCTGTTATTAAGTTAAAGTTTGAAATGGTTTTCATTATTTTAAACCAGCATACAGGTAAACAACGTCACATTTCAAATGCTCCCAATTACTCACCATATTTCAATTTATATAAGAGTATAAGAATAAGAATATTTACTATAAGAGTATTTAATACTTACACCATCAATAATTTAACTTTTTAGGTTATTGTTATTTTGTATTTTAATTGTTTTATTTCAAAATGTTATTTACACGCCTATCGCCTTTTGAGAACCTTATTTTTGCTTTCTTATCTCAATTTCCCCAAAAAGGGTAAATACAGGGTAGCAGAAGAACAAAACTAAGCCTCGGCCATAAATGTTTACAAATCCGTGAAAGTAGAGGCTTTGATAAAGGTTTCTCGGTTCCACATTCTCCGCAAGTTGGAGTAAATGACCCGACGCAAGGAGTTAATGATTCCGTAAAAGAAATATGAAAAAATCACACCTGGAGAGAAAGATGTTTTTTGATTGAGAGAATTTCTGTTTTTACTTAACGAAACATTTGTAAAGATAGGTTAATTAATTGTGGATTCATTGTAATTTTAGTGTGATACAAAATATTAATGATTTTATAGAACTTTAAAATATTGATTAACTTTGTTTTCACCACTTTTTTTATCAATACAATTTAACCTACCGGTTTCGACAAGAACCTTGTTATTATCAGGGTTTATTTTAATTAAAAAACATTAAAATACTCTCACCAAAAACTTCCACTCACTCCGTAAAAATCCTAAGTGTTGTTTTTATTATTCATTGCATAGTTACCCCAAAATTAATTAATCAAAGTAAAAAAACTAAAAATAATTCAATCATAAATGATAAAATAAACTTAAAACTAAAAATAAATAAAAAATATTAATTTTACAAAGTAAACGTATAAAATTAATTAAACAAAGTTAATTAAGTTTATAAAATGTGCCACAAAGTATCTGCAGAAAACATTCAAGAAATGATTGGTACATCCTCGTGCATTATTGTGCACACAAACACAAATATTTCATAATTGGGCAAACACTCAACTACAAACTTGGTGTAGTTTCCGAATAACCGAAAATAAATTGTAATTTTTTTCTTTATCCTTAACTATCTTTACTTTTTCATACAAAAACCTCTTAGATATACTTAATACGGAAAAATAATTTCGCTAGAAAAAAGATTACATAAACAAGTACTATTTGAAAGTTGTGTTGTACAAACAAGAATTGATTGATATTTCATACTCAATTACTTTTATGATATGTTTCTATCTTTCAATTAATCTCTCAGTTGCTTAAAAAGCTCTGAATGAGTTACGATATTAATAAAACGTTGATTAAAGTAAAACAATCGTCGCCCGTGCTACAATCCAATTCAGTTTAATTACGCCAGTTTCATCAGTTTTTATAGTTATTAGGGAAGTTATACTAGCCACAATTCACCCCTCTTCTGTTCCTTATCTCGAGTTATGATCAACTCGAATTGTTAACGTACGAGAACAATAAATCGACAGCTTGAGATGAAAGATTACATCCCGCTGTTAATTATTTCACTCTTGATTCATCTGAGTTCATTTTCTCCGGGTTAGAAAACAACATAGAGGGTTAGTGTGCGTAGAAAAAATTCAGGCTTGGCGGAAATGGAGTAACATATATACACGAGACAAGCTTAAAAAAAATAAAAATTGATAATTGATGTACGGGAATCGAGTTTTTTTACTTTAATTGACGAACATATGTAAACTCCTTAAAAATGAATTTATTTTCGTGAATAATTTATTGAACAATTCATAATCCTTTTGATTCTTTTTTCTTGACAGTGTGGATCGATAACTGAGTGATAAAAATACCAACATCATTTGACCAGAAGTTCATTATATCCCAATTTTTTCAGAAGTTCATACTATCTTTGTAGATAGGACATACATAACGAGGCTCTACCCAACCGAGTTTCTCCAGGGTATGCTTGGCTACAATAGTTTAGAGACTAGAAGGAATGTGTATTTGGTTACGCATTTTTTTCGATTGTTGCGCGGTTTTATTGATAATCCTGAAATTATCCGGAGCATTGGTCTGTATGTTCCCGATAGTTACCTAAGACTGCGTCGGCATAGATTGTTTCACATTCCTATACACAGGACCAACCTGCCGATGGTTATGCCTGTAGGAAGAGCTACCGCTATGTTGAACAATATCACATTGGATATTGATCTGTTCCATGTATCCGAAGGAGTCTTCCGAAGCGGGATTCTTCTACACATTAAACAAGAGTCTTCTTGCTTACTTTTTAATTTTTTTTTAATGTATACGCCTTAAATGTTAGTTTGTAATGTATGTATTAATTATTGAATAAATTGAATTGAATTGAATTGAAAAATGCATTGAATCATACAGGTACCACACAATGCAGTTAAATAGAAATAAGTTCATTGTAGGCATTCTTACAAATTACTCCTTAATTTAAAAAAATATATATTACTTGTAAATTGTAAAGAGTCTGATTTTGGGTAAACATATGTACATAATACCCAAAAGTACACTTTTTAGAATTGATATGCCTTAATTTCATTGAAAAAAAAGAAATGCGTGCAATAACGCCTAGAACAAACTTCACTATACTATCCCGAAACATGTTTGTTCGTCTTAATGCATTCTGCTATTGTGCCCTTGATATAAATTTCGTAATGCAAATAAATGCTGGTGAATCAAAAAATAAAAGTTCCTACGTACGATTTCGATCTATCAAGAACAAAACTGAACCGAAACATTCAAATGAACTACTATTTTTTTTACCTTTTATACGCATATCGCTCACTCCTTTCATCAACGTCATATTGTATATCAAAAATCGTCAATTTTCATTTGTGCATGTTTTCGGAATGCCCAGAAAATGTCCTATATCCCAGCAAAAGCGGCATATTTTCAACATAATATTTACCCCCTACAGGGCGGAAAGTGGTGTTTTTGCATTTTGAAGAAAAGGTGTTGTTTAATTATTTATATATATATATATATATATATATATATATATATATATATATATATATATATATATATATATATATATATATATATATATATATATATATATATATATATATATATATATATATATATATATATATATATATATATATATATATATATACATATATATATATATATATATATATATATATATATATATATATATATATATATATATATATACTAAATATTTTTCAAATGGAGAAAACACACTCAGTAGTACCTAAAAAATCTGTTGCACAGTAAAAAATTCAAAAAGTTACTTGATATTTATTTTCGAAACATTTTATTATATTTTTAAACTTTAAAAACGATCTTCTGAAAAATCAAGTTTTTTTTTTATAAATGACGTTGTTGAAAGGAGTGAGCGATATGTCACCATACAAAAAAAACCTGTTTCGTTTTATATGCTGTCTAATACCCATATCGAAAAATGCCATCCTTCATTTTTCTATGAAATTATTGCATATTCTATCTCGTTAACTACATATTTCAATGCATTTTTTTTAATAATTCTAAATTTGATATTGCTTCAACTATCCAAACGAGTGTAAGGCTGTACAACATCAGACGTAGGTACATAATCAAACGAGTCAATGAAGAGACGAGACCATGTTATGATTATTACGAGTGATCTAATCATTGCTTCAACTAATCAGTGGAGTTGTGTGGCGGAGCTTATCGTCCGCTGTGAACTAATCCAGTATTATAGCTATCTCCACATCAGCACTCTCTGGAAAACAAATCCATAAAAGAATCGGCGCGAGTTGGATTAAAACTAGAATTAAATACGCATATACAGGAGTAATCGTTAGTCGTGAACTCACTAAATTTAATAAAATAAATTTTGCCAATATGTACTGAGGAGCAGTGAATTATTTTCTTCTTCTTCATCAAACCCTCATCCGTACCCGATGGTGCATAGGGCACTGCATCATATAAACGCAGTGTTATCTTGGTCGTTAACACATGAAGGAATGGTGATCAGCCCTTCGCTTCAGGTACCAGTCCGGGGAAATATTGAATTGATTTAGGTATATTGGATCTTCTTTTTCTTCATATACCATGTCAGATCCCTCCAATGTACTTGAGAATATAAGTCTCTATCTTAGGCAAGTCTAAACAGTGCCACAACTTTTTTGATCCCCGTCCAATCTCGTGTATTCCGAAGCCGGGAGATCAGTCTTCTGCCTACACTTCGCCGATTTTCTATTTTGCCTTTGATGATTACGTGCAATATAATATGACATAATATAACTTTATACCATTTTAACACCTTTATCATTCGGTTCAAAACACAATTATTATTTTTTTCACACACATTATTTTTTTTATAAGACATTCATTAAAGTTTCATAATTTTGTCAAAGTATAAAACATAAATGAAATTGTAATTTCCTTCACAATAAGTATTTTATGATATTCTTAATATTTAAAGCATTAACTTTGTGGATCATTGAAATATAATTTGGATAAATAAAATACTTTGTTTTTTGATCCACTCACAATGTGAGTGGATCAAAAAATAAAGTATTTTATTTCATCAAAGTATTATATGGTACTGTTAAATTTATTTCATTTCATTCAAACCCTCATCCACACCCCAATGGTGCATAGGGCACTGCATCAAATAAACGCAGTGTTGTCTTGATCATTAACATAAAGAAAAGGTGATCAGCCCTCCGCTTCAGATACCAGTCCAGGGTTTATTGAATAAATATGAGTGAAAAAATCACTTATATTTATTTGACCCTTCCTGGGAATCGAAACCGGGACCTCCAGTACGAAAGTCGAGCGTGCTGTCCATTACCCTACGGAGGCGGACATTGTTACATTTAACATACATAATGTAACATATACTATGTAACATTATGTATAACGTTGGTTTGGTCACAAATAAATAAGCGTACCTACATATTTTCGAGGGAAAATATTTTCTATGGCACTAATAAATCATCCAAAGACGTCACATAGCATTAATTTTACGGTTCTTATATTAAGTGAGTACATTAGGTAATTTCAGATACAATATATTAATTGCTGTCAAAAGAGGTATACACATACTGAAAATCAACTTTATGGTTTCTGTAAAGCCGTGAAATTACGCCGAGGTCTATAATTCTGTGAAAACTTCCAATCAAAAATCAATAATGGCGATACAATTATCGACAGAATATAAAAGTCTATTGGGAGGCAGTAAAGGCTTCTTCATTTTTATCTGCGATATAAAAATATAAAACGATCAATTTCATTGCACTAGATTCACTATATCATCGAAGTTTTACTATCATTAGATTATGAAAAAAATGTTTTCATGTGATAAGTACTTTTTGAAATTTATTGTGGGTTATATAAACTGTCAATATTTTATTGTTTACCTAACCTAAAACCAAAAGTAGCTTATATGGGTACATTATTAATAGATAGGGGGTATTATTATAAATTATTGCGTAGTTATGTTATAAAAATATCGAATAGTCTCGGTAACATAAGTCTCGGTTTGAATTTTTTTTTAATATTTTCAAATATTTTTTTTCAAAACGTCAGACAGGTTATTTTTGCACATGCACATCATAGCCTTGGAATAATCATTTTGCTTGATAAACATTTAAATGTGCAGAAATTCGATAATTGTTTTCATTACTCCTGACGTGATTCAATTGAAGGTATCACGCCGCTTCTCCGCAGGGGTAGGCAGAGAAAATAGAACGCCGAACGTCTTTCCAAACAATCTTCACCTCTTCCACATTCATGCATATGCATATCCTCATACATATCCGCCGAATATTCTGAATCCTGACCTGACCGCTTTCAAGTATCTGAAATACTTGATCAAGCCATATACTCCTAGAACTTCCTCTGCTTCAACCACATACGCCTTTTAAACTTGTTTTACTATTTTTTCTTCTCTCCTTCGATTCACATGCCCAAACCATTCACATGCCATAATACACCATTCTTATTATTATCGATAAAACCTGTCTCTGCCTTGCATTCATTCTTAATATCACAATCCGAGCATATAACATTTTGCCGCACATTCGTCTGAGAGAACGAATTTCGACTACTACATTCAGTCTACTTTTATCCTTCTTTTGCCAACTCCATGCTTCGCTTCCATACATTACGGCTGGAACTAGGACTCAATAATTATATATTATAATTTACATTTAAAAAATTATTATATTTTTTTATATATTTTTTTATTATCTTGTTATTTTGTTTTTATACCAGTTGTTCGTCAGACAGTTCGTGCTCCCTTTATTTGTTTTATAAAAACACCGCAATATTTTCGTTAGGATTTTTTTCTGAGTGCTTCTCAGACAACAGAAAGTAATAAGTTAATGAATCCCCAACAACCCTGACTGCATTTCCCCCATCACTTGTTTTTTATACTGCTGTAACTACTGCGCTATACATGCGACTGAAAATCATGTACGGCATTAAAAAAAATTGTTTACGAAGGTTTACAATTTGAAAGCTTTACATTCTATTCATTGCATTTATTAGACGATTACTAGACGGTTTTAATAATGAATCATTTTGACATCTCAACATAGATGAGGAAGAATATGACAGGGCATAAGCCCTGTAACTACCCAGACTTCCATACTCTTCTTCATATATGTTGAGATGTTATGTAAAATTAACTTACCCTAAGTGGAGAAATTCAGATTTGTGAAGAAGAATTTGGACACACCCATAATGATGTTAATAAAGACTTTTTTTTTACTTTTACAACGGATTAATAAAAAATACATATATAAAATTTATCATCGCTACTTTACTGTACAAATAGTTTATAAATTATTTTGCGATTCATTAAGGATAAAAGAACAATGATTTTACGTAAATGAAATACTTGAACAGTCCTTGCAAAAAATATTTATTTTGAAGGAATATATAATAACTATTTCCTAAAATTAAAATAAACCCCAAAAAAAAACTTAAATATTTGTAGTATTTTTATTTAACACTTGGAGCTCAATCTATTTCTTATTTAGTATTTATTTATTAAAATGACATCCTCCCTTGATGTAGATTTTACTAAAATGTCACTGTAAATTATCCCAATTTATTATTAAAAGCAAAAAAAACTAAAACATTTGTAATTTTTTTATTTCACACGTGGAGCTTAATCGCCCCAAGAAAGTTTTACTTGATGTATAATGATATCCTTCCTTGATGTAGATTTCAGTAAAACGGCACTGTAAATTATCCAAACTGATTATTATTATTATCAATTTTCATAATAGCTATTAAACATTAAACATTAAGGGTAAACATCGAATGTTTACCTAAAGTCTATGATATCTATCTACAATATAATAATATTTTTAAATGTACATCCCCGAACTTTTGGCTGGATGTGTAAGCGATAATTACCCCCAGCCCCTCTCATTTATATGTCTCATCAAGGGTTTACGAGGTGCGGGTACGATTTTTTTAATTGCTGTTGTTTTTTTATGATATTTTCATTCTCTGTCGCTGTCATATTCGGTCGCATAAATGCACGAAATCCTAGACGCAGGCCATTACACTAATGGTTCATTTCACATAGATACACAGAGTGGGGGGGGGGTAATCGTTACATAATCATAACTTGCTGTATTCCTGGTAGATAAGCCTACCGAATTTAATTACCTGCCTTACATTTATTATTCATAAATGGATATGTTACCTTTATCTAAGCTGCAAAATTAATTCAGAAATGTAAAATGTTGTTTATTAATTCACGTAGAAGAAACCTTTTTTAAACTTATGTTTCACTTAGTAAATACCACTTTATCTTAAAATGTATTGTAAAACGTGTTTTGATGCATTCCGCATCATTCAAACACCGTATATGAAGCTAATTCTAAATTTTAGAGTTGTGTCCCTAAAATGGATAGATTTGACTTAGAATCAATTAATGAAAGAAAAAATGAAATTAATGAAATTTGTTTACGTATATCTGGAAAAGTGTAGTTAAGTACGTACATTTTTTGTCTTGCTCGTTACCGTACGTCTTATAAATAATAAATAATTTAACCAAACAATTACGATAAATTTTTTTCAAATTTCGCTTAACGACCATGATGGAACGAATTATGCTCGTTAGAAGAGGTTCTACCGTATTTATTTTCCTTTTAATATTTATTGAAATTAAATTAATCCAGTGCAATAAACTATTGAAATAACACCGAGTTGATTAGATGCAGTGCCCTAAGCATCATTGGGTAGGAATAGCGTTAATAAATCAGATAATGTATAAATACATTATTAATTTTGACTCGATGAATATTTCATACGATTTAAAATACAGTGTTTTAATTGCCTTCGAGTTTTTGTTTCTGAACAATAAATCATTGTTTATTTAATTTACAAAAAAGTACAATAACTTCAATCAATGAGTTGCCTTAATTTACTTCTCTCCGTTGAACGTTTTTTAGTAGTATCTCCCCACATGAGTTTTTTTGCCGTTTTTTCTTCATCAAGATAAATAATTGGGATTTTATTGTTTAGTTTATAGCTGGTCTCGTATTATATCTCCGACGGTTACAGTATGCAGACATAGGGGCTGAAGATTGCATGGGAAATTATTATTTAGACGTAATATTTCATTCTTCAACATTTTTAAATATTTGAATTTATTTGTATGTAAGGTAAGTGAGGATATTTTAAATTAATTTTTTCATTTGACGGGCTTCATCGTTCATAGTTAGGTAGACTCTCGACTGCAATACTGGCGTTACGAGTTCGATTCGAAGTAAATTGGAAAATAAATTCAAGAAAGAGTTATTTTCAATTGGTTTGGATGTTTGCGATGTGCTTTTTCATATTTACCTTTTCTATTCTTATTATTAAAACTGCATATAGCACTTTCAGGTTATAAATCAAATAAAACAAAATGCATATTTGCTTGAATCTTTGTTGTTAATTTAATGAATTATAATACAGTTTTTATGATTTTATTTATTGCCGGTTATACCAATCTATATTCTTCGAGTATTTAAGTATTTAAAACAAAACAAACTCTGAAATGTTGGTTTAAAAAAATGACACCTCGCTATTTCACAAATCTATAGCTCTCTTAGTAAGAAAATAATGGCTTCCAATAATTAAAGACATTTAAAAAAAACATCCTACGCCTTTTATTAATTATTGTCAATGGAATAATTACTATGCTGAAAATTGAATTGAAAACGGCGTCAATTAAGGATTCTAGGACAAAAAATACATTTCAATATAATCCCTTCCCTCAGTTTCGTCTTTTGATTTAACCACAAATTTATTATAACTCATTTATTACGCTAAGCAGTAATGTTTACATCATGATTGTTACGAGGACTTTTAATTGTGACTTTCAGATTAACGTTTCTTACTAATAAAATAATGTTTGGCCTCGCAGCTGGAACTCTTAACTACAATATAGCGTATGTAAGTAAGTACTAATGGATGTTTTACGTGCAGCTGAATGGCAAGATGAAGAGTAACTGAACGATTAACGAAAAGCGTTTGAAGAAAAAAATCTTCATTAGCTTTGAAAATTGATTTTCAAGGATGAGACAAAAACGCAAATATGCAAAATCGTCAAATGGTTTATAGCAAGTTTAGAAGGTAAAGAAATAGGAAGGCTTGACTTTACTTGATGGCCACGACAAGATTATAATATTATTGTTTGTGTACCTATTTGTCCGCCTCCGTGAAGTAACAGTTTAACTGCCGTGCTGGAGGTCCTGGGTTCGATTTCCGAGGGGGTATGAAAATAAGTACCTACCTACGAGTGATAAATATCACACTCTAATATTCATTTAATATTACCCTTGACTAGTCCCTGAAGCGCAGGAGTGATCGATTACCTTGCCTTCATATAAGTACGATGCAGTGCCCTATGCACAATTTGGTTCAGATAAGGGTAAGAAGATGAAATGTGTACAAGGAGCTGGCAATTTTTTAAAAATTGTATTTACCTACACAACATTTTAATTAAAAACGAAATATGTTTGTATTTTACTGTTTCGTTTAAACTTGTTTGTAATGTTTCAGGTAGACACTATTTTTTCCCAACATTTGATGATAGTGAATAGTGAATTTGATGATAGATATCAAATCAATGGCACAAAAATATTTTGTCTAAGGAAAATTTTAGCAAATATATAAGACAAAAAAAGTGTGCCAAATATTATTGCATGCGTATTTCTTGCAGCTTGATTTGAAATTAATAGGGTTAAGTATGTATTATATATTAATACTTGTATTTTTGTACGTGAACCGTGACATTTAGTTTATGAATATAATCTCACAAAACTTGGTCGTATGTGTAGCTGTAGTTAATTGCGTTAAATTAATCACATCCTTTCTCATCATATTTACATATTAACACAATATTTGTTTTTAAACCGGATAAAAATTAAACGAACATTGCTATGTACCAGTTTACTCTGTGCTAGATTAGTGATTCTCAACAAAGGCGATATAATCCCTCAAATAGACGATTTAATTTGATTGGGGGGGGGGGGGGCGATCAAGAGGTAAAAATAGTAAAATGCGTGATATTTAAATTTGCAGCTTTAAAAGTATTAATACCAATTCGATCGAGTTAAAAAGCATGTATAATACTATAAAACATAATACTCGATTATTAAAGATAGCGGTAAAAAAATATTTTTAATAGTTTATAAATTTACATACATTACGCATTTCATTGTATTAATTTAAGCCAATAAGAGTTCGTTTGTTAGTCATTATCTATATATCAAAAGGACAGACCTCCGTGTCTGCCTCTGTGGTGTTATGGTAAGCGTTAGTTTAGCTACAGTGCTTGAGGTCCCGGGTTCAATTCCCAGGGGGGTGAAAATAAATAACAGTGATTTTACACAGTAATATTTATTCAATATTACTCTTGACTAGTCCATGAAGCGCAGGAGTGATCGCCTTGCCTTCATGTAAGTATGCACCATTGGTTGCGGATAAGGGTAAGAATTATATAAAAAAACAGACATTACATTATGAACATTGTACAAATTATCAGATTTTTTAAATATTTTTAATTATTAGCCATTGAAGAACATGTATTATATATACATACCTTGATTTTGAATGAATTTTGAATAAAAAAATTATAGCATTCGAGTGTCGGGTTGTGGTCCCGTGGTTAGTGTCGCGGACTCTTAAGTCAGAGTCTCTCGGTTCGAACGCACTCTACCACAATTCGATACCTATTTCTAATAATGAGCCGCTTAGGCTCACAGAAATAGTATGAAATTGAAATATTTGTGTAAATAATAAAAACATAAATATATATTTTTTTTAATACATTGTACCTACATAAACTTGCGTAAAGCGTACGCTTGCAAACCTATTCGCACATTACACATTTTATTCTCACATGACAATAATTCATTCAACTCTGGAGCTTGAATGAATTCAACAGGAAATAAAAACACACATTAATTTATGACTTCACACAGCTGTGTGAAATGGAATCATGCAAACATTGCTGTGCACTTTTTTACTAAATATTTTGCTCCCATTCAGTCAGACTGATTAAAAAAATGTACAGCGGTTTAAGCAGATGGCAGGAATTTTGCGTCACACATTTTACTTCCACAAGTGTTTCCACATACTATTATTTTTGCACAAACCAAGTACCTTAGTACTTACGTACTGGTGATTTTTTAATGTATTTATTTTAACAACATAAACAAGATTTTGTACTTAAAAGGATCATATAATATTCAGTTTACAACCAAATAAAGTTTCACGATAAAAAATTTAAATCAATTATTTTTATGACATACTCGTGACGTTAATATGGTAAATCAACTTTTTTTGGAAAATACCACTATGGTATACTGGATTTTTATGTTTTTATTATAAACTACGAGCAAATTTATGGATAAAATTATACTAATAACTAGTATCATCGTAATCAGCGTGATCTTCCGAGTATTAAAACAACGGTTATTTCATGTAACATTTACAGAAAGTGGATATGTAGTCATAAAGATGGTATTAGATTTTTTTAAAACTCTATAAAAAATGAACTAAATTTTACTTGAAGAAAGCTTTACAATAGGTATTAAAATTTTAAGTACAACGTTTCTTACAATATTTTATGTAAGTTTTGTATTTGAAAAACTATAAAAAAATAATGAATATCGCAAGAAACTAATCCATCTTAAAACAGACCACAAGGCGTACACCAAGCAGAAAAAGACAACGAAGCAATAGAAGAAAAAAACAACGATTGCTTTAAGTACCTACTTTTAATTTTTTTTTTAATTAAGTAAAAAATATATCAAAAAGTCATCATCAATGTAATGCATAAAAATACTCAAGTATTTACGATTTTTTGAAATATTTATGTTATGTAAATAATAACGAGTATGTTCACAAGTTCACAAATTACGAGTTGGTACATAAATTGAAATAAGCATGTTGTTTTTATAGTACAAAATACAGAAGTTATGGGGTATACCCATGGATATTTAGTATTTTTCAAGAATTATTCGTTAAATGACGCCAGCACTTATATAAATTTGTGTTGCAAAAGTGGACGGATGCTCTAATTTACGAAAATCAGTCTCTTTGTTTATACCATCCGCAGTTTCACCACATGTCCCGTATTCTATGAAAATCTGCGTCTGGAGAGATCTACCAACTAACCTATCATTACTCTGGTCCACCATAGGTACAGATACACGCGGGGGCAGTGTTTATTACACTCGTATACATAATGTTATGTAACTAAGCGTATGATAACACGTGGAAAAACGGAGCGTGAGAATGGTTTCGGAGGTGGATGTTTAAGCAAATCTTGGGACATTAATAAATTGACACAAATTTCAGGACGCTAATATTGTTGTGAGCAGCCTAGTTTTGAATACTAACGTCTAACAGTATTCAGGAATCCCGTCAATATTTGACCTTGTAACGAAAAGTCCATAAAAAATGTTTTTTGCGATCTTCACCCCCTTCTTCTTAACCTCATCCAATTAAAAACATATAATTCACCTACAAGTTAGTCAAAATATTTACTTAATAAATTAAATCTCAAATTTTGATGTTAACAACTTTTATTTTTTGTACTTTTTCTCTCTCCGGTTTTGATAAGTAGGTACCTTGTCATCTTTAGGAATGGGTATGTATGAAAACCAAAGATGGACATGTGTCGAAACCGGTTAGAAAAAAGTACCAAAAATAAAAGTGGTGTAAACCAAAGTACGAGTTTTATTTTTACAAGTTTATAAAATTTTCTAGTATCTGCAAAAAAACTATACTTCTTTTTTTTCTTTTATATAATATCCATATCCATAATATATAAACCATCGGCACACGACACTGATTTATATTAAAAGTACTATTTTTGTCAATTGCGTAAATAATAAATATTAATTTTCTAATTATGCTTGGGTAATTCATCCGTTCCTGACCCTAAGAATTATTTTTCCCGCTAATTAATTGTAGATCCGATTTTTCGCGGTTCGTACAAAAAAAAAAGAAAAAAGAAAAAAAAGGTAAATGTTTTTATTTTTTATTTTTTATAAAGATAGTTATTTCTTGTATCTTGAGAATAAATTAGACAGACACTAGTATTATAATTTTAATAGATAATCTACTTCGTTACATAATTAAAAGAGAATAGATATATAATTAATCTTACAAAATATTAATGTGGTGGTGTTTAGATTTGAGATGATGATATTAAACTTAAAATTATGTCCTGTTTTGTGGCAGTAAATCTGAATGTTCAACATCTGGATTTAAATCTCACAGCTTTGTGTTTATGTGTGGATATACAAAGTGCAAACGGTTCAACTTTTTCTTTTATATATTGTACGTCTAACGATAAATGTGTGATGTGACGTGTGAGACGAAAGACTGATTGCTTAAGGAAAAAAAAAAGTAAAAAGAATCTCCTGTTTATGGAAGTGGATATCTAACATGTTAATAATTGCAATGTTAGTAAATGATTATATTAATAATGCAAAAATAATTTTATCAACGCTATTTTAAAATTATTTTAAATCACTATAATCAGAGCCAGGGCGAAGCTGTTATTTTCAGATGTACATGAACCTTACTTTATCAGGTAAAAATCTAGATTTATTTTATTTATTACTAAAATCTTATTTTTCAGGACACATACAAACTTTATCATAGGAAAGATCTTTAAAAAATTTAGATTTTCGCACGAAATTTAATTTTTTAAATAATAAATTTTTGGAAGTGTAAAATGCCACCTTTAGACACATTGTTGCCTAGACGCTAGAGCCAAGACTAATTTTAATAATATGATTCTGAGCTGACATTCAAAAATCATGATAGATGTCATTGTTAACGAAATATGTTTTATATTTCTTGAACGTTTTTCACGAATACTTTGTGGTACATTTTATAAACTGCATAAAATAAAACAACTTTGTTCTTAACCACTTTTGATTGGTATTTTTTTTCTCCAACCGGTTTCGACAAGAACCTTGTTATCATCATGGTTAAACATGTACTATTTTAACCCATTTTTAAATACATTTTTTACCCAGAATATGACAAGGTTCTTGTCGAAATCGGTTGGAAAAAATACGAAAAAAAAAATGGTTTAAAACATTATTTTATAAAGTTTAACGATATAGGTGTTTTGAATTATGATTCAGCAGGTATTTGAAAATCATACGCGGTGCTGTGACCATTAGAAATCACGATTTACGCTCTTGATATTTTAAACTGCAATACGCTTATTTTATGGAAAATGTATTTGAAATCGTGAGTTATTTGTTGGCACTAAAGCAGACGTCCACTAGCCGCTTAATTTTAACAATTCAACTTTGTTAAAAACTACAATAATTTATATGTAATTTGCCAGTATTAACCAATCATACTGTTGATTTCAGATGAGTCAGTGCCTGAATAAGACGTCTCTCCCGTTCTGCGCAGACTCCGCGCCATGTTCGGATATCAAGCACAATACATTTAATTTGTAAGATGGCCGATAAACAACAATTAAGCAACGGCCCGGTCAATTAGTACAATCACACTTAAGTTGATGAGAGCTAAATCTTGGCGCGGCCGAGATCACACTTTTCGCACGCTCTTTGCCTGGACCGAATAACGTCACGGGCTTCTGACGTCACACCGTGATGAGAAAACTCACATGACATGAGTGATCTAGAGCTAGGTACAGTAAATTAAGGTGAGAATCTCGTTGGTGATGATTTACCGACGTGTGTAGGATTATAATATACCGAATGTCAAATAGATATAGGGTTTTTAATTTATTTGATTTATTATTGTTTATTCCTTCTGCTTTTCTTCATTCTATTTTCATCAGGCTAAAATTGTAGAACATTCAACAATAAATCGATATTTTTATATGTTAACAGTCGTTGTAATCGATTTTCCCGTCCCGCAGATTGAAGAAAAAAGTATATATCGTGGTGACTATTTCAAAGATTAGCAAATTTTAGAGAAAAGAGTCACTATGGATGTGTCGATATTGAGATATATCTGCCATATTATAGTTTTTTTTAATTGACGGTGATCGATGATCGTCTACTCGGGGTAAATCCTGCCTAGCTATATTCATGAAGCTTTACATACGGTGTTTGAAAATGATGCGAAATGGATTTTAAGTAGTAGTGGTATTTACTAAGTAAAACATAAATAAAAAAGGATAGATTTACCACAAGGTGACTGCCGAATTAATAAATGGAAAAATAAAATTATTGCAGCAGAGATACTAGTTATTGTAGATTCTGGTCCAAGTTATGAAATTTACATACGAAGAAGGGACACGGATTATGTCTTTATCTCATTATTATCATTATGTCATTATGGATCATTTTATTATTACTGATCATTATATCATTCTCCTCTAGTTTTCATCAAGCCACTCAAATAAAAATATATTATAATTTTCTTAATTTAAATTTTAATTGGTAAATACCACTATTTCTTAAAATCTATTGTGACACTTATTTCGATACATTCAGCGTCATTTTCAAAAATAAGTGTCACAATAAATTTTTAGGAATATTGGTATTAACCAAGCAAAATTTAAATTAAAAATGGATAGATATTACCACTAAGTGACTGCCGAATCAATTAATACACGATTACTTCCTAGATTTTTATGTACCACCTCTCATCAGTAGTACGTACTTGTCTGAGCCATATGCTTGAGGACTCACTTGGCTTCATGGTGAACGTACAATTGATCAATGAAATTAAACATATTTCTCAAGTCTGTCTAATTTCAGGGGTTAACAGTTAGGTAACATTGAAAAAGCTCCATCTTATTAAAATTTACTTTGAAGTTAAAGTCATCTAAAAGTAACCTAACGCAATGTCAACCTAAGTGTATGTTGTAAATGAATAGTATGAATCTAAAAGGTTATTGCTAAAATAAATAATTATTTATCATTCGGGAAAATACTGCGATCAATAATGAAAACTTTTGTAAAAAGATTTTATTATTGATGATTTTTATAGATCTTATTTCGCTCACTCCTTTCAAGAACGTCATAAATAAAAAATCGTCAATTTTCAGTTGTGCATGTTTTCGGAATGCCCAGAAAATGTACTATATCCCAGCAAAAGAGGTATATTTTTAACTTAATATTTACCCGCTACAGGACAGAAAGTGTTGTTTTTGCATTTTGAAGAAAATGTATTGTTTAATTATTTTTTTAAATATACTAAATATTTTTCAAATGGAGAAAAAACCTTCAGGTTTTACCTTAAAAGATCTGCTGCACAGTAAAAAGTTGAATAAGAGGCTTGATATTTATTTATAATACATTATATTATATTTTTAAACTTAAAAAACGTTCTCCTGAAAAATAAAGTTTTTTGATTTATGACATTCTTGAAAGGAGTGAGCGATTTGTCAAATTTCATTTGGCCATTTCAGAATAAACGATTGGAACCAGCAAACGGCCCCTGGTGTCATTCCATTCTCAAATCGCATAAATTTGTTCTCCATTTGCCTATAATTATTGTCATGACAATGAATGAGGTATGACGAGTGCGTAGGTACTGCATGCACCTACTCGCCTAAACTGGGAGTATCCGTTACAGTAATTAAAGCAGTTAAGCGGATGCTTATCAAACGTCACATAGCCGTTAATTAGTGGCAACACAGTGGCTGAGAGCGGTGGCGGCGAGCGAAAGCCAATATTACAGTGACATAAAAACGGAGTTCACGCACTGATCACAAATATGAAAAAAAAAACTTTTGCATTTTGATAAATAAAAAATATTTTATGAATTCAAATCTGTTTTTTTAGCCACACTTTCTAATACTTTTTCATTCCTTCAATGATTACATTTTATATTTTTAAACACCCTGAGCAATAGTGACCTCATGGTTATTTATTTATATTTATTTTCTTAATACATAAGGCAAAATGATTCCTTTTAGGTTCAAATCAAATCTTTTGATTTTGATTGCATGTACAAACATACACAAATTCATGAGTTTTAAAAGAAACCATTTAATGGTTGCAATGTTATTCAGCTTCTTAATTTTTTTTAAATGGTGTTTATTATTTCACAAGTATAAAAGTATAATTTTTATTAATAATTTCTCGTATTTTGTAAAACACTTCTATTATTTAAAACGAATCACAGTTGATTAAATCGGAATTGATTGTATTCATAATTTATATTTATTTATCCAAAATTGACTAATGTTTTTGTGTTGTTTTAATTTTTTTTATTATTGTGTACTGAGTATTTACAAATAAAAATAATTGCACACACACTAAAGCTAGTTTATTTTTCCTTTTATTTTATTGTGATTTAAACTTATTTTCAAAAATACGTTTAGGTTTTCGAAACGTTTTCATTGCGCTATATATTATCTATTCATCATCTATTTTTCTGAGGGTACCTAGCTAATCATTAGAATTCAATCCTTTCCCGCAATCATCATAATTCGTTTCGATTGAAGAAACACGAGTAAAATTTAAAAAATAAACTACACTCATTTCAGCTTTCTTAAAAATGTTTTTATCAAATCCTTATTATGAAAATACGGTTTGAATCTATTGGCCTGTTTTCAGACTGTTTCGATATTTTTACGCTGCCTTGTGTAACGGCTCGATGATGAGCTTTGTGAATGGTCCATGGCGACGTTTTGGTTGACTTGACCCGCGTGGACCGGGCCGTGTGAAATTATATTCTGTGGTTTATCGTCTAAACAATATTATCCCGCGGCTAGCTCTGTTAAATACTCCATGATGAATGGACCCATCGCGTAATGCGACAGTCGGATAGTTAAAATTCGCCTCGTAGCATTACGCTGAATACAAAAACTGAGACAAGGCAAAACAAATTTATAAAATAGTATTTCTTAAAAGGCAAATTTGTCCGCCTCCGTGGTGTAATGGTCAGCGTGTTTAGCTACCGTGCTGGAGGTCCCGGGTTCGATTCCCAGGGGGGGTGAAAATAAATATTAGTGATTTTACACTGTAATATTTATTTAATATTACCCTGGATCACCTTGCCTTCATGTAAGTAATGATCAAGATAACACTGCGTCAATTCGATGCAAGTGCCCTATGCACCATTGGGTGCGGATAAGGGTTATAAGTAAGTAAGTAATTTCTTAAAAGAGTACAGAGGTTCTTATTGAATAATCTAATTCATTTTATTTGAAATTATACTTTTAATTACTTTTCTTTAGACTGTGAAATGGACTCTAAAATTCTCAAGTATTTCTTATTGGTAAAAATCACGCCTCGGTGGTGTAATGGTTGGAGTGTTTAGCTACCGTGTTGGAGGTCCCGGGTTCAATTCTAGGGGGGGGAGTGAATACAAATATTTATTAAATATTACCCTGAAGCGCAGGAGTGATCACTTTGCCTCCAAGTAACGATCAAAGTAAAAATGTATGATGAGATGCC
Source organism: Brachycentrus maculatus (assembly GCF_059751285.1). Taxonomy (NCBI): domain Eukaryota; kingdom Metazoa; phylum Arthropoda; class Insecta; order Trichoptera; family Brachycentridae; genus Brachycentrus; species Brachycentrus maculatus. The sequence continues at coordinate 1,458,565 of NW_028280764.1, forward strand.
TGAATGTATGAAGAATGAAAAGTGTCTGAAAGAATTTAAAAATAAATGTCTTAGTTACTGTAAGGAAATGTAAATATATAAAGATGATGTAAATGTATATAATAGTTTATATTAGTTTTAATATAAGCTAACTTAAGAAATAAATAAAAAAAAAAAATAAAATAACATTGCGTTAATACGATGCAGTGCCCTATGCACCATTGGGTGCGGATAAGGGTTATAAGAAGATTTTTTATCACGAAATAATCGATCTATTTTTCTTGAAATCTGTAAAAGTATCTTAATTAATTTGAATCTTATTTACTGTAACCGTGTTTTGGGTCTGGTATCTAATTGGAATCTTTAAATCATTTTTAGAGAATATTAAAAATTGCTATAACGCTCCGGTACGAAAAACTTTTATTATCAAAGAATGAAAATGAGTTTATGAGGTTTTGTTTAAAGAACTTTAGAAATAAAGGCACTCGACCAGGTTTATTGAAAAATAACGTTGGATTTATACTAAAATAATATTTTCAAATTAAAAGATTTTGAAAGATACGCCATGTACATTATATTTGAAATTTATTATTGAATGGTAAACCCAACCCTGGCGTAGTGTAATATACAACCATAAATTGTTCTTCTTTTATTGACATATCGGAAATATTGCGTCTGTCTCCATAGCCACCCACTCTAACAGTGATGTGCGTATCCAAATACATAATAATATTTATCATTTGTATATTGGTCGCAAACCAAATAATGATTACCGAATAAAAAATTATATTCGGAAACCAATAAAAAACACAATACACGCTTCTCGATAGGAAATGTAACACTATAATCACTTCTAGCTTCTATGTGATAAATCCGATTACATCAGGTAAGTTTTGTGTTTTTTTTAAATGCTTTCATAATTTATGTAATCTTTGGATCATAGATAAATATACCTACATGTAAGTTTTTTTAAACTTACAATTAATATGTAAATTTTCGATATCTTGCTAAGATTATGTTCGAAAAATAAAAGTATGAATTCCACCAAATATTTATTTGAACAAGTTAATACATTCCGTTGGCTATGCCATTTACTCTGTTTGTTTTCCGAGAACCTTAATCAAGCTTACCTCTTTTACAAGGTTTTAGGTTTGCACCAACCAGGACGACCACTGCTAACAAGTTGTCGTCAGCTCTCGTATGAACTTCAGGACGTGGAACTGACTTGGGAGGATGTAAGGCAGCTGACAGAAAAGCCTGAAGTTAGTTTGTTGACCATGTGCTCCACATAGGGAGCGGACATAGTTAAATAATGATAATAATATAGTACATTATAATCGATTCATCATTCGATTACCATAGTCGTTTGTCCTCATCACTATTCTCTTTTCAAATGGAACACTATCTAGAGATTTGAACGGGGTTTCTTTTGGTGGGAAAATGATTTGGGAAGGCCATAGACAAGACATCGGGCGGGAGAGACGCGGGGCTAGAAGTTGAGAGACACCTGCGCCCACTAAAAGCAATGCTGAATCAGAACCTCGGCTGGCATATGAGCCCGCGCAAATTGGATTACTCCGACTAATGGGCCACTGCTTCACTCCGTGAAATACGGAACGGAGTCGTAAAAGGATAATGTCTCGTAAAGTCAAATGGAGCAATCAGGATAGCGCCATTTGTTGTTTATCAACTTTATGGCGAAAGTGAGAATTGATAGCAGCTAGCTTTAGCATCTACCTACATAAGATAAGGTATCTTTTCGTCAGAAAAACAAAGGTCGTGTACTTAAGCCTAAGGATTTAAGGGCACTTAGCTAAAACGTTCACGAAAAAATGCTTAAATTTTGTAGAAATTGTAAAACGTTACATGAAATCGTATTTAGTTTAAAATAATATTTTTTATTTTCACCTTATCATTTTCAAACCTTTTGCATTGGATTTTATTCCTAGAGAGGATGTAATCAAGATGTGAAATGTAAATTTACAGAGACGAACAATTTTCTGTATTCAGGGATGCAATCAAGAAGTCTGGGCATTAAATAAAACTACCCACTAACTCTTTTAATTCCCAGACACTCATATCATTATCCTTTATTTTTCAATATCCTTAATATTCAGTTATATTTTTCAAAAACTGCAGACTTTTTACTTCAAACGAATAAAATAACTTCTTAATTTTCTTCTTTATCTTATTCTCATTGCGTTTCATTGGGCGTCGACGACTTCTCTGATTTCAAATCTTCCATTGACGTCTGTCCTCAAGAATGCATATTTTTACATTTTTTCGGACATTGTCGTCCCATAGCTTTCTTAAGAAAATTGTTTACTCTACTTAAAAAATAAGACCCTTCTTATAAAGTAAAAATTGAATATATATCTTGAGTCTATGAATTTTTATTCACCTTAGCTGTTGATCGTTTCGTCTTAATAGGATTTTTTTGAAACAGTGAATGTTTACTTTGTATATTAAAAGCATTGTTAACTTTATAATATGGTAATATAACACTCTCTTTAAAGTGGTATTACACAATGCTAACGATGAATGATAAGGATAGTGAATGTATAATTCACTAATAGTCTCACCTCCGTTATTTTCTTGTTGATATTCCTTTTATACGAGTATATTATGTTATGTACACTGAGTTTAATATTTAACTGGACTAAGCATAATAATAACAAATAAATAATAGTTAAACGTATTTCATTCCCCTCCCATATAATGAACAATCCCAAAATAACGATAACATTTTACCAATCAAACGTGGTTAAAATTAAAGCGTAAATTTATCTGGGCATAAATCAATTGAATAAGGTTTATACAGCACATGTACGAGTATTACCAATCCTGGATGATATGCTAATATCAATATTCTGCTTCACATTTGCACAAAGCAATTTCGAAGTCAGATATGTTTCCGAAATTACACAACAGGGAAATTTGAATACCTGTCAATGTTCCGCAGTCGTAGAGAAAACTCTCCCATATAGAGAATGCTATACAAACCTTTCTGTAGGTACTGTATAACTGTGCTTGCCATATAATACCTGCTGTCGGTTTTATCCATTAGCCTTTTCATTCAATGCCAGTCTTTTATCGTCTACAAGGGGAAAATGCTTCATATCTAAAATACAATTTTCTGCTTTTTGAGATAACTACCTCGAAAAGTATAAACGTAATTTTTTTAATATATTTATATTGTGACAAAATTTTTGTGTTTATTCTCTTCGTCAAAATGTCGCAGAAAATTATAAAGAAATTTTCAAAAGCGCATAAATTCATGGAGTGGGCTCTTATTAAAATCTACCCATAATTAATATGCAGCAAAATTTTGCTATTGATAAAAAAAATACACGTGAACTTTCGCATTGGAACTTAAAAAAAAAACATATTTACACTTTCAAATATTTTAAGATAAAGTTATCTGAGGGTACGAATTTCATTAATTTTTTCGAGTTTTCTTTTACGAATACGAATATATACCTACGAATATATTCGAGTACATTCTTTTCATCAAATATATATTTATTTATCAATTCCTTTAACTAGGAAAATATGAATATGTCATTAGTTGAAAACTGCACTCGAATTCGTAGTTATATGCAAAATTCAAGAGCATATAAATTTTACATTCTTGTTTTTTCTTATATTTCCTCATCCCCTTACATTTGACTGTTTATGTTCAAAAAGTAAAAAAATTGAAAATCATTCGCCAGATTAAATTTACATATTTTCCAAACGGGCATTTCATTTTTCGCCATTCCAACCTCGCGATCCCCCTTTCTGGTGATACCTTAATACATCCACTACCCATCAGCCATATTCCCCGAAGAACGGAAAACAATCTTCTCGGTCTTGTTACACCGGAGCGGGAATATAAACCAGGAGGATATGTAGATGTGGGGGGTGGGTCGGCGCTACGCATGCTCTACAAAAAGGGATTGAAGTAATCACATTTTGGTTGGTTGATTTCCAGAACGCTCTTCGGATGGTGTGGGCGGAGAGGGCTCTCGATACCTCGGAGGCACGAGACACTACAATACTGTCCTACCCTCCAATACCGTCTTTGGAGATTCGGTCAGGGAACGAATATACCAAGAACACACTTTAAAGACCTATCTACTAAAGTGACGCCGTTTCATGCTTTATTACATTATCTCGTGGGCATACTGCGAAAAATGACTAAGTAAATCGTGTAATTTTGACATTAATATTTAAATTGTGTGAAAACTCAGTGAGATCACAATTATAATATTGATATCGAATTCTAGTCTTTTTTATATGATTTCACATCATAGGTTTACTAATAAAAACAAAAGCAATATTATTTCTCACTTTTATTTTGCATTTTTGAATATTCACTTCGGATCTATCGTTTCATTACTAGTTACTGTACGTGTTTATAAACATACACTCGGTGGTTAATGATAAATTTAAGGACTAAAAATAACTATAATTTCATATTTTTCAGTTAATGAAATAAATTTGTATTATTTTTATACAATCATTTACGAATGTTTAAATTTTGTGACTTCTTAAGAATTATTTACGGTTTTCCCTGGATTTTTTCCGGTTGAAAGAACAGCCTTAAATGATCGTTTCAACCCTTTCTCTGACTCTTCGTCTTTCCGGATCTCGGGTCGTTATAATATTTGTTGATTGTTTGACTTTGTTTAAAGTAGTGCGAATCTATCGCTTGCCATACTTTTAGAACAAATCATAAGTACTTAGAAGTAAATAATTATTAAATACCTATACTTTTGTCTAACAAGTCCTAAAATTCATAGAGACGGTCTTAGCGAACTTTCCGAATTAAGAAAAACTTGGTTGAAAGACAATGTTTAATGAAATATTTGGTATATTTGGTCTATCGTACTTTATAAGAGTATTATCAGTATAACTTAAGTAGTATTCATAAGTGGATTTCTTCACATATGACTTCATAGGGTATTGTGGTATCAGGGCGACATAGGGAGCGCCAGTTACCAGAGGGCGGGGTCGCGGGGTGAGAATAATGCATTCAAATGTGAGCAATCCAAACTGAAATAACCGATTCCGGGCTCATCCCGGGGGGGCCATAGCGGTCCGGTTTATTTTTTCATACACACCCCGCCGCTAAGTGAACTGGGTCCGGATAGCAGAATCGCAGCCCAGCCTTTGAATTGCAAATTGTTCCGCAGAATGGAGAAGGCTCGTAAAAACTGGAGGGAATCCCAAAGCAAATGAAACTCTTGGCTTCATGTCATTGTATCAATGTTGAATTATTATTGTATTCAGCAGACTGTATAATCTTTTCATGAACCGGTAAAGTGATTCCTGAATTTATTTTTCCTACTCCATTCTTTGTTTCTTCTACATAATGTACAATAGAAGTCTTTGAAGATTACAATTAATAAAAAGAAATATTCTCAATCGTATAGTCGTATAGTGCTATATGAATTTATACATTTATACTTCCTAACCATAAAATCAATACGAAAACAAATCACAAAAAAAATTAGAAGTCATATCATGATGGTGAGAAAATCAAACCATAAACCGTATTGAATATTAATTTTTGATTAAATATTACTTAGTAGAAAAATAAGAAAATTAAAAAAACACTTGTATAAGATCACTTTTTGAGTCTATTCATGCGAACACGACTAGTTTCGAGAACCATAGATTTTCATATCAACGAGTGAAAATACAAAAAAGTGAGTTAAGTTTTAAATTTAAATACGAGTGTTAATTGTTTATAAATAAATACGCTTTGGAGATTTGTATATATCGCTTTAGTAGAAATGAACTTTTATTGTTTTATCTATTTTTATATAAACAATATATTTACACCAAGAACACAATGTTGTTTTTCCTTCTTTAAAGTGTGATTCTTTTATTATAAAAAAAGGAACAAAATCTTAAACAAAGTTGATTTAATAAACTGATTAGACGAAAAGAGATGAAGAATTATGACACTTCCCTTTTCCGAAGCTTAATACTTACGTAAGTTAGGTGGAAAAAAAACTTTCAGGAAAATACTTCCATATTCCCTTTTCTGGTCACAAATTACAAGTCAACACAGCTGCACGTTGCTTTTATGTGAATCTAGAACCAGTCGTCCATCTTCAGAAGGAAAATGCTTGAAACTTGCCATGTGTGAAGTGAATTAATTTGCCGAGCTAAAGACAGTGACCAGAGGACTATTTTCATCCCCAATCCACCCCATTTTATATGCACGGTGCCCCAAAACTCTATATACAATGCTACTGATACATTACCGACGATTTTTACCTTTTTTAACAATAGGTTTATGAAGTAGTAAAAAATCCTATTGGAACATTTTATATATATATATATATATATATATATATATATATATATATATATATATATATATATATATATATATATATATATATATATATATATATATATATATATATATATATATATATATATATACACACATTGCTAACTAGTTATAATACATTAATTCTAATTCACTTTTCACTCTGCTTACTGCTTTTAATAGTAACTTTTTTTAAATGATATCAATTTGGCTAATAACTCCTATTTCTCCACCACTCGGTGTTCTATACGATATACATGTACGACCCTCCCTCTGCACTTCAAGGCTCCGTACTCCACACCTACCCCCTTAGATAAACACTACTGGCTGACCATCCAACCGTATCACAAATTAAATACTTAGCACGAACGATTGCAGGTTTCAAATAAATTAAACTCATCTGTGAATAAGAATAAAATCTAATACTTGGAGCTTATGCGATAGTAATTTTTAATTATAAATCTTACCCTTTTAAGTCAATAATTCATCATTAATTCATAATTCACAATGAGAAATTAAATAAAGGTGTGATAAATTCTATCTTACGTAATACATTTTAATATTTATATATCCTCATTAAAAATAGACCAACAGAATGAAGTTAAATTACCTAATCTTTAATGGTTTATAAAACTAATACGATCAGCTTATGAGGTTAACAGTGCACTTTAGTTACCTTTTTTTATGTAATCCCATTAGAAATCAAACATTACTATAAGAATTTAAATAAAAAAAAACAGCTTTTGAGTTTCTTAATGTAAACACGACTAGTTGCGAGAACTACAGGCGTTCTCATCAACAGAAGAAAAAACTCAAAAACTCTCTTTAATAGTTGTTTTAGATTAAAATTTCAATCATTATGTTGTTCCACAAATTTAATACCAAATCAATCAAGAAATTTCAGGGTAAAGTTTCCGTTTTTAAAATCGAATCTGTACTACTAGATTCTTTTTGAAACCCTTAGGATTAGTTTTTATATCACACAACATTAAACCACACTAAATTTAGCATAAGTAGGTATATATCAGGATTTTTGTACTAAATCAATAAGACCTAGTGTTTATGAAATCAAACAATTGTATTTATATACATATTTAGTATGGAATAAATCATCTTTATTTTTACATGTAATAAAACTGAATTAGTTCCTCTGCACTCTGAAAAGTCAGGTTGGAACGACGTATAATATTATGCTTATAGGTACTTCACTCCACAGTGGGCAGAAAGGATGGAAGGCCATCCCTTTTGAAGGAATAAAAGTGGATGCGCTAAACCAACCTTAAAACAAGACACCAAATGGGATGACCGCTCTCACATTAACACGGGGTGGTTCATAATACCATATACAAAATAATCCAAATAGAGACTTACATGAAAATTACCATATGACTTTTTGTCTTAAAAGAGTGAGTTTTTTTGTTTGTTTTACTTTGGTAATAATTTATTTATCTTTTTGGGTATCGAGAGTAGCGATTTAAATTGCATGATTTCTATGGAAATTGTAGTGTAAATAAAAAAAGTATGGTTTATTGTTACTCTCTCCTACTTGTAAATATATATATATATATATATATATATATATATATATATATATATATATATATATATATATATATATATATATATATATATATATATATATATATATATATATATTTATATATATATATATATATATATATATATATATATATATATATATATATATATATATATATATATATATATATAAATATATATATATATATATATATATATATATATATATATATATATATATATATATATATATATATATATATATATAAATATATATATATATATATATATATATATATATATATATATATATATATATATATATATATATATATATATATATATATATATATATAAATTCAAATATATAAAAGTTACTGTTATGTCAAACTACCCTTCCATCCTGCCAGAAACAGTATTTATCTCGTGTCCAATTTTCTTTATGGTTTTAATTAAACGCTTTCCACTCAACCGTCGTGAGATGCCTTTATACACCACACAGCCTGGCACACAGCACACACAGCAGGAGGAGTGCCACTACAGAGGCCTGACTTGTAGCTTTTTCATTTGCTTTGTCCACTCCAAGGATTTTCATTAGCCAAGACACATTACAATGATTTTTTGCTACATTAAGTACGATTTAATTTTGCTGAATAAAGTAATAAATAGTTAAATAAGATTCGTAAACGTTTTATTAATATACGTATTTAATCAAATCAAACTCAATAAATTAATCTGATTTCGGATTTATTATCTAAGCTAAAAAAAACTTTAAAAAATGTAAATAGCTTAGCATATAATAAACTATGAACTGTCGACCAGTAGTATATACTTTCATAGTATTACAAAACTTATTTTTATCTAAACAATACACAAATATCTCAGTAACAGATGCTTGATTTATAAATCCAAAGCAATATTACGACCTTTAAATAATGAATAATGAATCATGAATTGATAATATAAGTATGTTTTTGCATATTAAAAAGTCACTATATGGATGTCTAGGTATTTATAGTTCTTACGACCTGGCATTACGTAAAATACGATGCGATTGTAATAGTATAGTAGGTACATTTGAAACTTTTGATTTTTTTGGTATATATGTACATAGTTCAATAACGGATAGAATAGTTAACCCTACGCAGCGTATAACGTGATCACTTTAGTCAGCCAATACTAGATAATAATCTCTGTAAATACTCAGACTCCTATATTCCCTTAGTACAAAAAGATGCATCGTGTCTATTGGAACATCTAATAAATCTTGATATATAACCCTCAGGAGTTCCATCCAGCGATTGAATACACTCGTATAAAAAATATAATATTCGGAACTAAAACATAAGGCTTTCCCTCCGCCTTTTTATGTAAAGCATTTAGCTACAGTGCTGGCGGTTTCTACACACTGAGATTTATTTTACACACTGAGATTTAATTTCAAAATTGTATCACGAGTAATAATTCTAATTGTAAACTAGTGTACTTGGTACTTACTAAATTACAGTATCCCTTTATAAGCTGCAGATACGAAAAGACAAGCATTTTGATACCATGTTCACTTATCAAATTATAAGAAGTCTGTTACATGTCAAGAAGCGTTGTCAGATAATTAATATTTTTTCGCACTGCGAGTATCTCGAGTAGAGCAATAGTTTCAGAAAAATACACTTCTTCCAACTGCTAATTTCGGGGAAAGATTAATTCACATAATAAAATAGAACAAAAGCCAACGAATTTTTCTATTATGTTTCTGTATTACATATTTCTACAAAAATATAAGTAATTGGAATATATAAAGATTGAAGATATGTTAAAAAACATTTATCGTGAAAATGTTTCATTTGAATCCAAACGTTAATGACGTTTTTATACACATTCGTTACTAGGTGTTATAAAATAGAATTTTCATATGATTGCCCTCACAAATTGATTGACGTTCGTACTATGACGATGAATACAATTTATTTTTATAAACGATGTTAAAGACATATTATGCAATGTGACTGTGTTAATGTGTATTTATTTAGACTTAGTTACAGCTTTCCAATAAACTATTTTAGTACAAATTAAGCACTAACATTATTAGTTTCTTAAATGACATAGTACATATTTGTATTTTTAAGCTTATTTATGATGATGGTGCTTTTGTGAAACATTTTGTAATATTTATGGACTGTTTTTGACATAGGTAGACTAATTAAATAAATAACAATAAATGAAAGGATTTTAAATTGAAATGGTATATTTTTACACAATTAAATTGATACACTCGTATGTATACCTGAATCTAAATGGAATACATATTTGTATTTTTTTCACTCCGTTGTTAAAACGAACCTAGCACAACCTATCGATTTCGTATTATAAATTTTCAGAAAAAATCCCTTCGAATGTAAAAACCATTCGAAAATAAGTCTCAACATCTTTGACAGAATCATTTCCGATTGGAAAATATTAAAAGAAAAAAAATCAAATATTCATATGCCGACACCCTTTCCCGATTAATCTCCGGTTAAGTAAAATAATCTACTGGAACTTTCAACTTTAACTTTGGATCGACCGTTAAAGTGTCCTTGAATTGCTCTAAAGTGTAGCCTTTTTTCAGATCATACGTATATTTGTTTTGAATAGGTTTACTGAAATAAGACGCCAAAATAAATTTAGGTAGGAAAAACTCGATGCATTGCTCCAAATAGAATTCATTTATTTTACATTTTCTATTTCAAATTATAAAAGACTAAACGCTAATAAATTGTAAAATACACCTTGTAATAAAATACTATTTTAGTAAGCATATTTCAACTTAATCAGCTTGTTGATGTGGTAGATTGTATTGCCAGATAATGAATAGAGCTTAATGCTAGACAGATGGGCATCCAGAATCCTGCGGTGGTGAACATGGGACATGAGACAAATAGACCGGCCCCAGAAAAGATGAGCCGATGTCACTGTCCCCGTCGCGGATTATAAAAGTAAGTAGATTGAAAAATACCAAATAAGAGAAGTCTGGAAAAAATTGAAGAGGCCTACACCTAGCAGTTGAGAGACCTCTGACAAAGAAGAAGAAGATACTTTAACTTATTGCTGTCTATACTAAACTGAACCTGTAACCGCGAGGGTTTTCGCCAAGAATTTTCACTCATGAATTGCAAAAAATTATAGTAACTTTAAACACAAAGAGTTAATCCACTCACGAGTAGGTAAAAGCTATGAAACTTATAAAGTATAACCGTGAGTAGGGTCATTATAAACGATGTTGCATAAGCCGTAACTAGATTTTATAGTCATTTGGACGTTGACCGAAGATTTTGGTATAAAAAGGCTAAAACTTCTTTATAGAAGCGTAGGGCCATGACAAGCTGTGTTCCATAAGCCGTAGCTAGATTTCACTAGTCACTTGGACGTAAGGTGATTCAAAACATTCCGAACCTGTATCGGACCATTTTAAGTTCGATTGTTAGTTCCTTTCGAGTGGGATTAGCACTGTACACACATAACTCCTTCGGCAGGAAATAATCGTTCAGTGCAAATGAATCGTATAATGTCGGTGGGGCTCGCACCCTCTCGCCTGGGGGCTGTCACCCCGCGCCCGCCCCACCGGCCCCCGGAGCCCCTCCTCACGCTATGCCCGGGGGGATTGTAACTCTTTTTATGTTCAAATTGGGGGCAGAGGGTTGCTAACCTTTGCCGTATCATTATTTATACAATTCAGTTAGTTCCCGACATTGAAGAACCGCTACTTACTTTTTGTCACTGCCCTGACGGTTCGCCTTTATTACGGCCTTCGATAAATTTGTTTTGACAGTTTAATATTTGCCTCTCGGTGTAAACAGCGGTGCGACATAAGGACTATCAAATGGCTCGAATTCAATACGTACTGCTTCTACATTCAATATTTATACGTAATGCATTTTATGCGTAATATCTATATTTAGGGGTGTATGTAAATACTAAGCATCCCACTGTTATGAAGTATTTTAAAGGGTTTGTGATATTGAAAATACTCGATTTAAATCTTAAATATTCAATTGCATGTCATCGTCTTTAAAACAATACAGTTGAAAATATTAATATGAAAGTAGGTTTCTAACGTAGAATCATCTCTGACGAGTGTTTAATTAAAAAAATCGTTAAACTAACTTAAAACAATAATTGTTTCATTTTATTATTGTTTGCAATGAAGAAAAACACCGTCGTCGACTATTTTGAAACATTTCAAATGGAAAAGATGATTCTTTACTTAAAGCCATTTTTTCACAAAATAAACTATTAAGTATTTGTTTATGATTTCATTGATTTACGGCAGGATAAGAAAAAAAATACACCTTTGTAAAAATACTACATATGCGAATATTCTTGGATTACAAAATCTCGTGCTTGCTTATAAAACTAAAACCTTTATGAAACAGCTTTAAAATTCCTTTATTAACTAAAGTGAAAAAATATACGAAGAAATCGGTAGATTTGGAAGAGGTATCCGATGACATTTATTTTTCAGTGATTTGTTCGTAATATTTCATCGAAGGCATATTAAGGCTGTGAAACATGGCTCGCCACAAGGGCCCAGAACTACCGCTTTGATAGTAGGTGTCTGCGACAAATTTTATACGTGTTATACGTGTTAACGTATAAAATTTGTCGCAGACACAGATGTTTGACCTTATGAGGAACGCAACTACTCACGGTACCAGCTGTCGTCATAAAAAATCAGTTAGATGCCCTCCGCATGCCTCCTATTATATATTTTAACAAGTTTGCCTTTTTTGGACGACTTTCTCTGGACGTCCACTGTTGACCATTTGTGGACGGTTCTCGTCACCCGGACTTGATTTAGGGGACTCGAAGGAGCTAGCAAGCGATAGAAGACCCTCTGTCATGCTGGGTTTTTTTTTTTTTACTTTTTACTTATTTTTTTTAGTTGGTTTTACTTAATCCATATCCGCACATAAGTAGCGGATATGGATTAAGTAAATAAGTATTTTTTTCATATTATTTTTTGACATCTCATCAAAGATGAGAAGTATATGAAAGTCTGGGTATTTACTGGGCAGACTTTTCTTACACGGACATATTTTTCTTCATCTTTGATGAGATGTCAAAAAATATTATACGAAAAATAACTCCTATAATTGGAGATAATCCAGATTTGTGAAGTATTTTTTTGTATTTAAAAAAATCAAACAGTAAAATAGCATTCCGCCAAGCATTTTTGTTTATTAATTCAATGTTCTCATCTTCCCTTAGAGCCGCTACTGCTTTATAGAATGAAAGGGCCGGGAAACATGGAATTTTCGTTTTAATTTAATAGATTATCATTATGAAGTGCGCTCAATGTTTACCTAATGACTGTCACGTAGCGACTTAACATTCACGTCATTTTATAAATAGGTAATTTTATTAGAACTCAGTTCGCTGGCGGCTCGTGCGCCGTCCTCCCCTTTGTTTGCTTATTTTTAATGTTTTTTTACCGAAACAATGGGAAAGCAAACAAAGTCTGAATTTCCAGTAAACTGCACGGCTCACTACTATTTACTCACTATACGGTATTTCACGTCCACACACTCTACAAATATTACGGTATCTACAAAATCGTGAATATTTGCAATAGATACAATGTAGTCATGTATTATTTTAAAAATAAATATTTGCATAAAATTGAAGTTCGAATAGTATGAGTTTTTTTTTTTATTTTATTAATCTTACACTGAAAAAATTACATAGATTTATTTTATCAAGATTCCTATTTCATCTATAGCTCAACACAATAAAAGTTTATTGAGATGTGAATATGAAAGTCTAGGTATTATATTTCCAGGCCATATGACCTGACATTAGCTGACTTTAGTGATCACTTTTATCTACTGCAATATTATTTTTTGTACCCAAGATTCACAACTACATTTCTATAATCTCATTGTTATTTGTGACATTTTCACTTCAAATTATTAAAATTTGTATGTTAAGAACATACATTTATGTTTGCATCTTGCTGAAATTTATACCATAGCATATCTTCATTTCTTAATTCAGTATTGCATTTTAATTATTACTGTCAAGTAGGAAGTGAAAATAATTTCGAATCGCGTTACCGTTCAGCTAAAATACATGGTACCATGTACTTTGGCTGATTCAGGTGGCAGATGTCTAGCTACGAAACACCTTGAAATTGATTGGAATTTGAAGAGTAAGAAAATTGTTCTTGATAGCATTTGACAAGGATCCTGTAGCTATGGTGATCGCTAACGTCCAGGGGACCTGATAGAAGATGAACATGAATTCTATGGTAAAGAGATTTTTTTCGAAAGTCATGAAATGTTAGGAAAATTATGATTTTACACTTCAAAAAAGTGATCAACTTCATGCATTTTCCACATTACTCCAAACTTAATTACCCATTATCTGTAAAAAAAATATAAAAATGTGTAGAATGAAGAAATAATTAAATAAAATACTTTTTTTGCATATTTTATATATATTTTTATATATATATATATATATATATATATATATATATATATATATATATATATATATATATATATATATATATATATACAATTGAAGTTTATTTATATATTATTATATATAAAACAAACTTCAATTGAACACCGACAAGTTCGACCAGATAAAAAAAATTAGCTCCGTCACTTCTTCCTTGCTCTCTCGCAAAGTAGATATTTTTGAGATACGTCTCTATGTATAAGGCGTGCCGACATACACTTCATTAATGACTTACCTTTTTATTCCATTTTCAAACAGCCACGCTTTTCATTTTTGTGTTCAATTGTTTCAATTAGTTCCACTTATTGTATCAATACAGAGTTTATTGTCATGCGTTTGTAAAGAAAATGTAAAACATGTTAAAATAATTATTAACCTTATTTATTTATGACTAAAATTTAAAATAAATGATAATGCGTAAACCCCTTAATAGTATTTTATTCTTTGATGTAACGAAGTGCTTTTGTATCCATTGACAAAACAGTATTTTTTACGTTTTGTGAGGAGCTAAATAAATTAAACAAAAAATTCATTTACCACTTTTTGAGTGTGTCCAAATACTTGTTCCCGTAAATGCTCAGACCTCCACATTCTTCATCATCTTTGTTGAGATGTATTTTTTTTATTGTTTGCACTTATAATTTGACCTATTTTTGGTGTAATATTGTCAAGATCATATGTATCTTTGTCTTAAATTTTATTGAAATAAATTAAATTCAAAAGGTTTATTTTTTATGTACAGCCTTTGTCATGCATTGGGGTGGTCATATCTGTTCATTATAAACAGCCGACACATTGCACTTTCATGTCAAAGCTTTATTTACACAATGGGTCATGTTATGGGGTTTATTAGGTTATTTATAATGACGGAGGGTCAGTCAAGGATCTTTTAAATCAAGGCAAACAATTACATTTTTTTAGTACTTCAGAAATATATATATACATATATATATATATATATATATATATATATATATATATATATATATATATATATATATATATATATATATATATATATATATATATATATATATATATATATATATATATATATATATATATATATATATATATATATATATATATATATATATATATATATATATATATATATATATATATATATATATAAAACATATGCAAACAATAGTTTTTAAAGATTTTTCTTAAGAGAAAAATTAAATCCTGTTCCACAAAATTAATGAAACATATTTTTGGTCGTATCAATTAATGTCTTATAAAAACTTAACACGTGTAATTTCTATCTGTTATTTATTACGTTAACCAGTATAACTAATTCTTTATTCTTAAGTTATAAGAAGTAGCATAATGATTTTAAACATTTACCAATTAAAAATCACAGGTTAGTGCTTCAAATATTGATTTGATTGCATTACAAATATTACTTTTAAATAGAAAACATTATTTTATTTTGTAAGACGAGAGTCGACTATCAATATTGTTTTCCCCTTTGGAATTATTTATATAAAAAAAATATTGATACCTCAACATAGTTTTATATCTTTGGATTTTTATGGAGATGTATTTGGTATAATATTGAAAACGATATTTTCAGTTGCTATTATATTTGTGAAATAATTCGAAAGATCTCACAAAATTAAAGTTAGTAAGTTTCTGCTAACTTACTTAATTTTAACAATAGATGTCGCCAATGAATTTTTTTCCGAAAATATAAATCATTTGAAATTATCTATTTAGAGCAGCCATACTCAACCTGCGGCCCGTGGGCCGCATGCGGCCCGCCAAACTTTTTTGTGCGGCCCCCAACACATTTATTATCAGGAACATGATTTACAAAATCTGGCATTCTATAAATATAGAATCGTATATCTTGAGATTTATTTCGACTTTGACGTGCAGACATGGAAACCCGAAGAGGATGGTCGTTGTCGTGTCAACATCAGATCTGGTATAAGAGTGTTGCTACTGCACACGCTAGATTTATTTCCAAAAAACAAACATTAGACAGACACATATGCGCTCTATTATTATTCTGATTTGGTCATATTTTTATAAATCTCAAATGGTTTTCCAAAAAAACGGGGGTGGTGGGTTTCATGATATTTTTTGTCATACCAGTATAGTGTTGCGGCCCGCGTAGCTTTACAAATATATGTATGCGGACCGAAGAAAAAAAGGTTGAGTATCATTGATTTAGAGTAATGTAATCATGGTTAGAATAGTGAATATTAAACCTCGTTTAAATTTATCTCAGTAACTAGCCAATGACAGGTCGCACATGCCTTGACTTCCATTTTTCCATATGATTAAAAAAAATCCCCATTTATGTTGAGATGTAAAAAAAATCTTTAATTGTTTACATCAATTATATCACAAGTATATATTATTTACACGATTACAACATTTTTCAAACCATAAAATTTTGGATAAAAGAATAGAAGTTCGTCATTGATTTTTAATCTGTAAAATCGTTATGGTAATATGCAGTAACGTATGCAAATTGCAAGTAATGACAGTATAATCGGCATGCAAGGGTAGTCAATTCTAATCCTGGTTGCATGCATCAGGATTACGCGACCGCCGTCATTTCTATTAGTGTGTGTGCATTATTTGTAGCTTCATACTTACAAGTATACGTACGTTGGCGTCCGTATTCAACTGTTTAAACCTTGTAAGTGTGAAACAATGACGATGCAAAATAAGAAATGAAACAATTTAATACAAACAAATAGTTGACGATATATTAATAATAATTTCTTTATTATACTATTTTATAGTAAAATGGTCTGCTCATTTGCCTACCGTGCTGAAGGTCTGGGGTTCGATCCCCAGGGGGTTCAAAATAAATTTAGTGATTATTAACTATAATATTTATTAAATATAACACTGGACCAAGTAAGTAAAAGCCAAATCTTGCGCTTCAGATTATCAGATTTAAGAGCGCAATAAACTTGAATGAAAACAAGTTAAATAAGTGAAAAGTGAATGTGACCAAAGTGAAAGACATTTCTGATACATAGAAAAGGAAATGGAGGAATGTTTCAAGGGAAATAAAAATTGTAACGTAAAGTGTTGGCTAGAATACTACTTACTGTCCAAATTGATGGAGTACATATCACTCACTCCTTTCAAGAACGTCATAAATCAAAAATCGTCAATTTTCAGTTGTGCATGTTTTCGGAATGCCACTACAGGACAGAAAGTGTTGTTTGTGCATTTTGAAGATAAGGTGTTGTTTAATATCAATATTTTTTAATATGAGCGCAATATAAAACAAATAAAATAAGTGAAAAATGAAAGTGACCAAAGTGAAAGACATTTCTGATATATAGAAAAGGAAATGGAGGAATGTTTCTAGGGAAATAAAAATTGTAACGTAAAGTATTGGCTAGAATACTACTTACCGTCCAAATCGATGGAGTACCTACATATCACTCACTACTTTCAAGAACGTCAAAAATCAAAAATGGTAAATTTTCAGTTGTGCATGTTTTCGGAATGCCACTACAGGACAGAAAGTGTTGTTTGTGCATTTTGAAGATAAGGTGTTGTTTAATTATTTTTTTAAATATATCAATATTTTTCAAATAGAGAAAAAACCTTCAGATTTTATCTAAAAAGATCTGTTGCACAGTAAAAAGTTCAATAAGTGGCTTGATATTTATTTTTAATACATTTTATTATATTTTCAGACTTTAAAAACGATCTCCTGAAGAATCAAGTTTTTTGATATATGACGTTATTGAAAGGAGTGAGCGATATGGAAGTACTATTCCATAAACCACGAGAAATATTCGTTAATTTTATACATTTCAAAATTAAACTATGACTATTGAGTACATTTGTATTTTATGTAGTTAAGAATATGTTTAGGGCTATAGTAACGTTATGTTTGTGTGTGTGTAATGTGTGAGTGTGAATGTGTGTGTGTGTGTGTGTATTCGCTTGAATTACCGCTGGAATTAAAACGAAATGTAATTATTGTGAAAGCTCTCCCTGATCATGTGATCATGCGAGCATAGATTCCAAATCAGATTGCTTGGCCTGCCTGGAGGGAATCGAGAGTTCAGGGCTCGTTAGCTGTGGATAGTAATACTAATGGTGTTAGCTTCAGGTGTATACGGTGAAGAGATACGGACTCTCCGGAGACCTTTGAATTAACACGCATTTCCCTAATGAATGTTGACACTTCGATTTTCACGATATGTTCGAAATAAAATAGGTATTAGTCAATTGCTATTACGGAAGTAGCAAAAGCTCGGAAAAGTAAAAATATTTTTATTCAATTAGTAATGGAATCTAAAAGTATATTAATTTTAAACAGGTTATCTAAATGTTTGTACTTATAATTAATTAATGTTGCATAAAACCATATATATTTCTTGAATGTTTTTCGCAGATACTTTGTGGCACATTTTATAAACTTTATAAAATAAAATGATAAAATAGTATTTAGTACATAAACCCTGATGTTGACAAGGTTCTTGTGGAAACCGGTTGGATAAAGTGTACCAATAAAAAGTGGTTAAAACAAAGTTGTTTTATTTTATAAAGTTTATATTTATATAATTTTCTTGTCTTGCATATAGATTTTTGCAAAGCTTTTCGTCTAGTTCCGATTTTACTAAAAAAATACCGCCATTTAAAAATGCCTATTTCAATATTGAAAGCTTTTAAATTCAAGTCATTTAAACTACATATCTACCATATACGCGACAAGAAGTGCTCCACAAAAATACAAGTTACGTTTTTTTTTTTGTTTTATTTGCCTATATCTTATCTTCTTCTTCTCCCTACCATATTCCGCATCCACATGGCATTACATCATACCGACGAAATGTTAACTTGATTGTTGATTACACGTTGACTAAACGAAGCTCTAAACAGGCTACAAGACCTTTACCACGAAGAAGAGAATAAAAAGATGATTATGAATGCATGGTGATCAGTCCTAGGGTTCAGGCACCAATCTAGAGTAATAATTTACCATGAGAATAAAATAAAATTGCTCATATTTATTTCATATAGCTCATAAGAACATAATTGCATAAAAAATTATTGATAGTCGTACACACTTCAAAAATTGTGCTTACCTATGTAATTGGAATTCAAATAAAACGTTGACGATTACTCTGCTTTTAATGCAATATACACTATTATCAGCCCTGCGCTTCAAATAATTAAATATTATGGTCACTGTTTATATGTAGCCATATGTCACATTTGTTTGCTTTTTAACATTCAACAACATTTAATCATAACGTTGTCTGCTAAAGTACAATAAAGGATATGTAATCGCGGATCGCGTGCTTGAAATTATGCAGGAAAAATCATCGAGATTTGTTATCTTAATAAAACAAAAGTGTACAGCGTTAGTTTAAGTTGGGGTCGGAGTGGTTAGGGGAGAGAAGGTGGCCTTTGGCCTCTCATTTTATTAATTAGTACAGAATTGGAATTCAAGTAACATGATGAGTTTGATGATTGCGATGAATTTACCATATCAAAACTTAATACAGTAGACTAGTACAAATTAGTCAAAGTGTGTAATGTGCGAGTATAAATCCTTGAGTGCTCTTGCTATTGCTACTTTTTTTCTTTTTCGTATAAAGCAATTGTTTTTATAAAGTATGTAGATCTATATGCCTTCAAATAGTGGCGTGAACAGAGAATTAATTAGGGTAGGTAGTCAGTAGAGGTAGGTAGTAAGGTAAGCTAGGCACTACTTAGTAAGGTAGGGTAGGTACCCACTGGTTGTGTTTTTATTTGTCACGTGGGTAAGTTAGAATGGGCACTGATTTTCTGCCTATATGAAATGCACACCATTGCCTTCAAATATATTCCAATTACATCAGACCTGGAGTACAATAATGAAATAACTGCAATATTACCCTGCTTGCAAATAATTACCGATCAAGTTAACACGTCGTTAATTGATGCAGTGTCCTATACACTATTTGGGTACGAATAGGGGTTAAAGAAAAATAAACTTAGATATATGGTATGATGGAAGTCAAGACCAAAACAATAATGAAAAGGGAACGGTACAAAGTATCAAATAATGATACGTACATATTATACTCGTACGAGTACTGCTGGAAAAATCAAAGAACACTACTCTAGGGCCTCGTATAATACGGTTATATGGATCCACAAAAACCCGTGTTATACAAGGTTTGATGTTCATACAAAACTAGGGTTTGCTTTCCAAGTAAAAATCTTAGGTAGTTTATATAATTATGTATTTTTTTAAAATAACAAATTAATTTATTTTTTCTGAAACCGTGTTGTAAAAAGCGTGTACAATACATGTACAATACGTGTTATATAAAACAGTGTTATACGAGGCCCACGTGTAAAAGTAAAAAAACATTTTCTTTGCCTTTTATTTATCAGACACTGGATTATTCACCTTGCGAATGATAACATAGATACACAAATTCTTAAGAAAGAAAAAAATGATATTTACTTTACCTCAAGCTGAGACATCTACAATACACGTTTAGAAGAAAAAACTCTTGATTCTTTGGTCTAGATTATATGAGAATTAAAAAAAAATGGCAAAGAAAATGTTTTTTTACTTTTACACTTGGGCCTCGAATAACACTGTTTTATATGAGAATTCGTTTCATATTATTTTTTGACATCTCATCAAAGATGAAGAAGAATATGGAAGTCTGGGAAATTTACGGGTCTGACGACCGTCATCGGCTGGTTTAAGTGATCACTTTACACACGTGTAACATTCACCAATTCTACCCATTATTGACAACCACACTACTCAAATTCTCGGAAGTTCTTTATACATGAACCAATTTAGAAACCTTGTTCTTGAATCACTAGAACTTCACTAGAGACATCTATTGGTGAGATGTAAAGAAGCTTTTTACTAAGCAGAAACTCTTATATTAGTATGTGAGGTCCGAATCCTGGATTATAATCACACACATGAGAAACGCCAGAAAATACCATTTTCATTTTTATTATTTAAGCTTATAATTTGACCAGATAATTTATTTACAACATTTTGAGTGTGTCCAAATACTTGTTCACAAAATCTGGATTATCTCCAATTACAGGAGTTATTTTCATATTATTATTTTTTTTTCTCTAGTATTTGGACACACTCAAAATGTTGTAGAATTCGTTTCATTATTTCAACTCTGTTATAAAGTACGAATCTCTTTTTACATACAATACATTAAAATAATTCTCTACAATTTTACATTTTTAAAAATAATATTCGTCTGTCATTCTAGTGAATGGCGGAGAATTTTTTTGTTCGGGTTGTACTGCGCAAATTTATCTTTAATGACAATTAAGTTTTGTCGGTTTCACGATTTCGAAATAGCATTTCCGCGGAAAACATAACGATTAGTCGGGATCGGTAGAGATTAATAGCTCCCGTCTCCCGGATATACCAATTATTCTGGTCAACAGAATTGAAACTAATGGAGGCACTCAATGGTAACCAGTAAAGCGGTATACTTTGTATATATTACTCTGTCTATAGAATAATATCTACATGTGCAAAGTTGGCCGGGGTCCGTAAATCAACCAACAATGGAACATTCGTATTCGCATAAGACGGAAAAGAAAAGTCACATTAGGTGTGCCAATATCGCCCACTCCTTTCAAGAACGTCATAAATCAAAAAACTTGATTTTTCAGGAGAACGTTTTTAAAGTTAAAAATATAATAAAATGTATTTTAAAAAAATACGTTTTTTAAGTTTTTAATATGCAACAGATCTTTTTAGGTAAAACCTGAAGGTTCATTCTGCATTCGAAAAATATTAAGTATATTTAAAAAAATAATTAAACAGTACCTTTTATTCAAAATGCAAAAACAACACTTTCTGCCCTGTAGCGGGTAAATATTAAGTTAAAAATATGCCGCTTTTGCTGGGATATAGTAAGTACATTTTCTGGGCATTCCTAAAAATTGACGATTTTTTATTTATGACGTTCTTGAAAGGAGTGAGCGATATGGCATCTGTAATAATGGATTCTGAGATCAGGCGTGAAGTGTCAAATTTTGATAATCACACTGGCCAACAATGATTTAGTAACTGAAATTTTGATGACTGATTTGGACTAAGTAAATCGTTCTTATTAAGTTCATATGGTGATAAGCTTGTATCACGTCAAGTTTTGATGTTACACTCATATTATTGTTTTGTATGGACCCCACACGTTGAAACCGTAATAGTGGTATCTAGACATGTTTTAGTCTAAGATCTAAGGTATTCTAAAAAAAATGATAATTGTGGAGTAACTGTGGAAGTATTAACTTATTAATATTGAATACGATTATATGTTTGTACATAAATAATAAGATAAACTTTAGTCAATATCAGAATTTAGAATATCCGTAACTAAAAAATCTGACGTGCTACCTCTGAGAAAAGATCTTAAAACATCCAACACGGTAGCTAAACGAGCTAACCACTACACTAAGAAGGAGGACAAAACATTTTATTTACTTAATTTTAATGAAGAAGAATAAGAGTTCCTTTGTAAATTTCTTAATTTCTCATGTAATTTTAAATGTTATGGTTATTTCGCATCAATATTGCCGAGAATCAAGTAGGTACATGAATACATAAAAGTAAAACAATTATATCGCCCTGTTTTCTAGAAAAATAATTCTTTTTTATTAAAACTAAGAGTGTGATAAATTGTATCTTCGTGTCCAATGAGGTATGTCAAGTAATGGGGATTTAATAATATTCAATTAAAATATTTGCTTTAAAAATAAAAGTGTCAGAAGTAATGCGTACACGTTTGGATATTCTCAAAAGTAGGTTAATGTATTTACGCACTAACCAAAGTAGGTACTAAAAGTTAATTCCTTAATCTACTTAATTAATATTGCAGACTAAACTAAACAATCGTTTCAAAAAAGCAATATCTTCAATTAATAACGGTGGTCGTTAATTTCGATTTCGCCTTGATACAAATAAATGATTAATAAATTAGAGTAAAAATCCTTGACGTTTCCACCGAAACAGAGCTGGTGGGAGGCCCTAATAGGCAGAAGTGATTCCGTTGAATCATTCCCCTGATTAATTAATTTGCTTATTACTGACTTAATTGCAGGGCTCGAGACCGCAGAGTCCACTTCTTTATTCCGACTACAGACTGAAACTTTGGGAAGGCATTCTCAAACCATGAAAACAAACAAAAATGGCTACTGAAATTCTAATGATTCTAGCGCCATGTTTCGAATTTGAACAATATATATAGAAGTTCCATGAATTTGAGTAGTGTGGTTATTAATCATGGGTAAAATTAGTGAATGTCGTGAGTAAAGTTATCACTTAAATTAGCCTATGAAGGTCGTAAGCTCCGTAAATGACCTGACTTCCTTATTCTTATTCATCAATGTTGAGATGTCAAGAAATAAAAGAAAAAAATGCACCAAAATAAAGTATTTATAATTTTTTTCTAACATACATCCCAACACAGATCAGGAAGAAACGGTGTAACATTCACAATTTTACCTATGATTGACAACCACACTTCTCAAATTTTGTAGGCACATATATGATCAATCTCATGCTCAGTATTTAATCTCACAACTGCCATCTATGATTGGATTTAGAAAGCTTTTAATGTAAAATGAGTCCTTAATGGAGAAATACAGATTTGTGAGCAAGATGGACACACTCAAAATGTTATTAGTAATAAGTTTTTAACAGGATTCATTTTTTATAATATGTTATTTTGATGGCTTGGGCTACTTTTATTTATCTTAAGCTCGTCAATCATTCGATTGAAACTGGTTGATAAGAAGATTATTATTATTATTAAATCCCTTACCGCAACCCAATGGTGCATAGGGCACTGCTTCATATAAACGCCGTGTTATCTCGATCGATTACACATGAAGGAAAGGTGATCAGCCCTTCACTTCAGGTACCAGTTCAGTGTAATATTGAATAAATATTAGAGTGAAAAAATCACTTATATTTATTAAACCCTCCTGGGAATCGAACCCGGGACCTCTAGAACGGTAGCCGAGCATGCTGACCATTACACTACAGAGGCGGAGATAAAAAATAAAAAAAACTCATAATTTAAAATGGCTACATTTGATGACTCTCAAACTGTAAAACTGATAATTTTACATACACAAATTTCAATAACAACATAATAATACAACATAATAATCCAATACAATCATATCCATAATTAAATGTAAAAGGCAAAATGTTCTTTTAGTTTTTTGAGTTTTTTTTTACATTGAAACATATATGTACATTATAACACCATTAATGTTATTTTATTATATTTTATCATGGACGTAGCAGATAATACGACTAGCGCAGCAAGTGGCCTGAGCCGCAATGCATGACATTTGTGAGGATGCGGGTATTGGAAAAGCTCGGCGCGAGAACCAAATTAAACAGAATTTAGATAAAAATCTCTCCCTCGTAAAACGAGAATAAAAAACAACACATCACGTAAAGCACGATACAACAATAATATGAGTCAGCAATTAAGAATGGTGAAAAGGACGAAGGGATGTATGTATTATGTACATAAAATATGTGAGTTTTTAGTACAAAAAGCATTAGGTACGATTTTTAAATTTAGTTTTGCAACGAAATAAAAACATGTCAGACAAATTAATTGGGATTTGGAAAGTCGATGTTATATTGGAGATGTTATATTACCAAATGTCATTTGATGTTAAAAAAATATATTAACAGTTTATTTTTAAATTAAGCTAGTTTTCTTTATTCATTGAAAGTAAGTCAACATGTAGAATTGCAGTCATAATATAGTTCCATATTCTTCTTTATCTATGTTGAGATATCAATGAAGATATGTTCATTTAATTATTCTGTCAATTACAAAAAAACTTGGGGAACATGATTGAATAGAAATATTAATTAAGTGAAGTGAGATGTAAAGTGACAATGGAATCGAATTCGTGAAAAGGGAATAGGTACTAATTTGCACATAATGTTCCGTAAACAGTGAAGTAAGCCTGTACAATTTTATTCGGATGAACACTTTTTACACCTTACCTATTAATCTGATAGGGGTGGCACATGAACAGTTTTCAGAAATTATTTTTTTAATCAATATCCACGCTACTCGCGAACAATTACAATATATTATATGCGCAATTAATAAAACCAAACAGAAAGGTATTTTGGTTCTTTTAAAGTAAATTTTGTATTATTTCCTATTTAAAAATATTAAAAATAATGTGATTTGAAGGCTAAAATAACTTGAAATAAGATGTATTTAATTTAAAGTTTTAATTACGTTAAATTTTTAGGAATATGAGTAAATTGTTAACTTAAAACATTTTGATTGTGTCCAAATACTTGTTCACAAATCTGGATTATCTCCAACTATAGGAGTTATTTTTCATACTATTTTTTGAATTGGTGAATGTTATACGTGTGTAAAGTGATCACTTAAACCGGCCTTTGACGGTCGTCAGCTCCATAAATGCCCAGAATTCCTTATTCTTCTTCATCTTTGATGAGATGTCAAAAAAAATATTGTTGACTTATTTTACGTAAGTATGTCGTTTTAAAAAAAAGCTTCGTATTTTTTTGAGAAAATTATTCATTTAATTCTTGTTTAATTTCTCTCCTTTTCTACATTTTAACAATCTGGATACACAGAATTTTCGCTTTG
This sequence comes from Brachycentrus maculatus, assembly GCF_059751285.1. Taxonomy (NCBI): domain Eukaryota; kingdom Metazoa; phylum Arthropoda; class Insecta; order Trichoptera; family Brachycentridae; genus Brachycentrus; species Brachycentrus maculatus. Next base: position 1,484,560 of record NW_028280764.1, read on the forward strand.
AATGAAATAAATGTTTTGTTTAACAAATATCTTCTTCCTTCCTATAGATCCGAGGATCTATCTGTTCAGTTATTCGTCTCTTGTGATCTGGACTATCAGCTGTCATGCAATCGCTTTTGAGGTCTTCCAGGTGGTCTTCTTAAGTCTGAGTTATCTTGAAGAGCAATTCGGGCCACTCTATTTTTTGACATGAGCAATTCAGAATTGTCTCCGCTGGCGCTGTATTCTTCATCTGACTATATCTTCCGTGTTCTACACATTTTTCGATTTTCCGTATAAAAAATATAATTTGAATTAATGTCATGCATACATATTACGTGTTGCGATTCGTGTTTTTATTTTTATTTATATGAAAGCTATATATGAATATCTGTTATATTAACAAAATAATCGGTAAACTTTTGATAAATGAGTACAAGAAAAAAATATGTGTAAGGATTGTATCTAGGAACCAATAGTCTTCTCCCATGATGTCACGGTAATGACTCAACCGAAGAAGCAGTATTTTGGCTATTTTATTGCATAATTAATATTAACACATTGTTTGAGGGAAACGTTTAAATGCGTCTTTTACATACTGTTGGTAGAGAGCGAGAGACGCTTATATGCGTTATATTTGCATACTTTTTGTAGGTAGAGCGCGAGAGACGCAAAAAATATTGTACAGAGTGGAATTGGGTTTTTGGTTACTTGTGATTAGTATATGAACCTAATAAGTGTACAAATAACGGTCGGAGTCGATGAAAAAACAACCTTACAACAATGTTTATAATGCTAGTAAAATACATAATTTGTACAAACCGTGTATAAGTTACACGTGTAGAGAACGGTGAATCTGAGTCATGGTAATTTTTTTGAAAGCACAAAAGTGGATAAAACATTTTAAGGTAAAAATAATTTTGATAACCCTGAGCGACCCCGAATTCTCGTGCCCCCAGGGGTGCTAGGCGCTCTACCCTCCCCTCGAGCCGCCACCCTACGTCGTATACAGCCTAAACACTGTGGCAATTGATAACTGAAACAAAAAGGGGTGACATAACGACCCTTTTGAAAGGCGGATATTGTGAATTTGTTTTAGAACCACGGAACAAATACCTCTGGATGGTGGCTTAGCGGAATACGATGATGGTGACATTACACTTTTAGGAGGGGTGTTTTATTCCTTCTTTTATTATCCTCCATACGAAAACATTAGATTAAAGAGGTTCAATTGAAAAACTTGTCGATATATGAATTTGCATATATTGAAAAAGATAATGACGAGATTGGTTGTATTAATATGTTATCATTGTTTCAAACAGTACACAATGCTATACATATGAACTTTTTTAAATAATATATTATTTCTGTTTTCTTCAAAGTTATATAAAATAGTAAATTTCTTAAGTATGAGTAAGTTTAGATTAGAAATTAAGAGGAAATATTATTTCATTACTGTGGATAAAAGTTAACAAAAAAGTACTGAAGAGAAGTTGCAACTATGATTTATTTTCTTTTCGGCCATATTAATGATTCCTTTAAAGAAAATCATCCTTATATCCAATATATGAGTGCGTGTATTAATCATAACTTATTCTCGTTTTGCTGTAGGTACCATTTTTTTAATTATATTTTTTTTAATTGTACACACACACACATATAATGTTTCTTAGAGTTTTTATTTTATTCATTTGAAAAAAAATTGTTAAAGAAGCGGTTAGATTCGAAACCGGTAGAAATTATAATTATATTATGATAAAATATTTATAGAGATTTTAAAACAAAGTTACATTTTATTTTTTAAAAAAAAATTAAGAATCAATTTAACTTGTGTTTATATTGTTTAACGTAGTAAAAACATAGTGCAGTTCATGCTATATTAATTCTTATTCAAATGATAGTAATTTAATATCAGATGCGTGGAGGATGGGAGTATGGGAGTATGGGAGCACCATGGTCGTGTAACACGTGCATAAATCTAGCACGTGGGAACATAATAAACCAATCCCACCATAACAATGGCAGTAATGAACCTGTCTCGGTAGTGTAGTGGTGAGGGGTAGGAGGTGTTATTGTCAAACTTTTCAAATTCTGTGGGAGAACAACAAGTGTTCTCTGCAGACTGCAGAGGGGAACAAAGTTTAAACAATTTTCTCCTTTATTTCGGTTTAATGACAGTAACTTTCTCTCATTTTCTCGTATTATTACATCTCTTTCAAGGGTTTACGTAAAAGTAATATGGTCATAATATGCATTTAAAACAAATTTGAATTTTTCCTGTGAGTATTGTATTTTTAAACTTTCTTTGTTTAAAATTTAAAAAATATGTGTGACATTTATTTTGAACACAAATCACAGGGAAAAATAAACCAAAATTTTTATACGTAAAGAAAAATTCATTTACACTAACTTACATTATGTAGTGTCTGTCAGAGCAAAATTACTAACAAATGAGTTTCACAAAATAAAATTAAAATAATAAAATAAAAGTTGTATTTTTATCACAAAGTATTTTTTTCAAATATGTATCTGTTACTTTTCTACATCTTTATTAGACTAATAAGGGTTTTTACTTGATAACGAGAAAAAAATTAAGGTGCAAAATAAATATTGTGTGTATATTATGTATTTTGCATTTTATTCATTTAGATACTCGATCGTAGTTACAATGAAGGTACAATTAAATTCCGTGATATATCTATAAATAATAGTAAAATAATGGTTTAAAAAAATATTTTACCAAGCTATCTTTTTGTAAATAATCGTGATAATTTATTAACAGTTTTAAAGCACAACATTCCATAAAAATATTGTAGATACTATGTATATCATACAACATTACAACATTTAAAAATATAGCTTTGCTAAATGTTTCACATGTATGTTGCATCTGAAGACGTTTAATACGCTCACAAATAATGCCATCTTAGTTAGATGAAGGGGGAGAAGAAGTAATAGGGTGAAGTTTTCAAATAAAGTTATGTAAACTGGGTAGAAGAACATCAAAGTGACACAAATTGCGCCATTTTGTGTGAAAAAGTAGATATGTATGTGTAATTGTATATTCTCGTAGAGAAGCAATTCGCAAGTATTTTTATTGCAGTGTCTAGAAAGTAAAAAATGGATATTGCAATATTATATTACATTTTTGGTTTATTTATGAGGGTACCGTAAAGTGGGTATACATTGCACCAAAATACTGCATTTTTTCAAAAAATTGTCTATTCAGATCAGGTTTTTTACTTTTTCTGAGGTTTCAACTATTGCAATGTAATAACACAAATACCTGTAACATGTCTGATACATTTTTAAATTTTTATCTATTTTGCCTGTATTTTTTTTTATATTTATATTTTGGTGCAAAGTATCCCGGGGTAAAGTACAACTTTGCACCATGATATTTTCTCTACACTTTTCGTACTAGAATCCAAATTGATGCAAAGTAAAGGCTATCCTACAAGTTTCGTTGCACTTTATGAAGGGTTTTGGCTCACAGTTCGCTAAATGCAGATTATAATATTGTATAATTATGGAAAAATAAGACACTTGATAGAAATTTAAAAAAAAAATATATTGAAAAATCCAACAAAAATGATCTTTTTTCCAATACTGAAGGTTCAAAATTATATAAAATAAAAGGTGGATATTAAAACATATCGTACTACATAGGTAATAGGAATTAAAATTAAATTAGGTCTAAATATGGTCAAGTTCCGGGACGGTAAAGAAACCTCTTTTGGATTGCATTTTCGGTTCTTTTATGGAACCCACTACATCCTTCCAAGAATATTGAAGAAAGTCATCCTTCATCAGCCACTTCCACGATTTGAGACTCTCCTGCATAGATTTAACAGCTCTGTCTTTCTTTATTTCCAAAATCTGTCCCGGAAATTTTTCTCCTTCATAATGAAATACAACATATTCTCCCACCTTCTTTTTTACTGGTCCTAATGAAACGGAAGAACAAATACGATAACTGGTTTCAGTCATCGTTTTTGTTCTTCTCCCTCTTCCTCAAAGCTTCCGTGTGAACTGTTATCAGTTAATGCTAAATATGCTGGAAGTTTCGATGCGGAAAATGGGATCATTGATGTAGTTGGTTCAGGTAGCATTTGTGTCTCGTCAACATTCATTTCGACATTTGGATCGTGAGCAATGCTCTTACCTGGTTCTATCGGTATCGTTTTCCTGCGTTTTAAGACTGAATTCTTTAGGTTGAATCTGTTTTCTTCCAAAAACTGTTGAAAACTCTGGCGCACGTCATCGTCGTACGCTTTTAATGGCAACCGATTAAGCAACTGACTAGTTTTAGCAACAGTCAAGGTTTTATGTCTTTGCAAAAATGATCTTATCCATTCAGAGCCTGGTACGTTGTTCTTTAATATTTGTATTCTTCTGCCAAATCTATCCAAATAGGCTATAAGAATGTAGCGGATGTTAAAAACACTCACTGGGAAACCGTACTCACTCATGTCTACTATGCAGTTTACGAAGGATTGCTCTTCGCCCTTGTCACATATCGGAGGTCCTTTGAGCTTATAGTTAATCGTCCTTCTGGGGATTTTAAAATTTCTTCAGCCTTTCTTTGACTGATTGTACCATTTCGAATGGCCTCCAAACACTGCTCCACTCTCTTCGGTGTAAAATCGCAGTATCGTCTGGCATAAGGCCGCTGTTTGTGTGTTCTTGAGATTTTTGAAAAAAATATACCATCAGGAATTAAGTAAGTACACAAAACCTATAGATATTTAGCAAAAATGTCAAGTTGTATTAGTCGTTTTAAGACTTTTCATCAAATTAATTAACTATGGCCTTTTGTGGATACTTTGCACCTGGTGCAATGTTACCCCAAATGTGGTCAATACAAGTCAGTTCTTAAAAAAATATTATTTTTACATAAACTTGACAACGTAACTAAAAAATACAGCATTTGAGAAAAGCAGGGCTTACCTACCTACGATTTAGAGACCACTCACTTATTGTAACTTGTTTCAGTATACTGATTACACTGGATTTTTTCGGACACAATTTTCAGACAGAAAACTTTCTTTACATTCGGACAGGAAAAACGCATTGAAGCAATAGCGACCGACTGTTACTTCTATAAACCAAAAAGTAGATTGAAGTGCCATCTATCAGAAACAAAAGAAAGTAGAATGAAAAATGACATGTATCAGAGATGACCAGCTCCACAATATCTTTACAGAAGGTGGTGCAAAGTATCACCCATGGTGCAAAGTATACCCACTTTACGGTATTTATTATTTTACGCTTATTGCATTTTAGATGCCTGAGTTCGACAAGAACACAAACATAAAATCTATAATAATTCACAATGTTATTAAAAATATATAATATTTTATTATATTCATTTAAGGTATCAATATTATGTATTGCAAGAATGATGTAGCGAAGTTTAGTACAACGAATTCCTCTGTGTAATACTTTTTTTAAAAACTCTTTAAGTAGCTAAGATATTCAATGAAAAATATACCACTTCTTAACGAATAGAGTAAGTTAACATACCTCGATGTAACGAAAATAAGTAAGCTTAGGTGTAAGTAAATGTTTTCTTTGCATATATAATTTGAATATGTAACTAATATATATATATATATATATATATATATATATATATATATATATATATATATATATATATATATATATATATATATATATATATATATATATATATATATATATATATATATATATATATTAATGTCACTACAGATTAATGTCATGGCTGGTTTTAGTGATCACTTTATACACGCTTAGCATTCACCATTTCTACCCATGATTGGCAACACACAACTCAAGTTTCGGAAGATATATTTATGTTTTAATTGTGAACATATCATGGTTAAAATGAATAATATTTTTTATTATTTTATTTATATATTCATTTCAAAGATACATACATTTTTTACTCTTTGCATTACGGCTCTTTAGGCATAGCCTGTGTTGAGCCGAAATACTTACATGTCAATACAATTATTTATTTATTATTATTTGTTTTTTTTTTTTATTATTAGATTATATACATTACATACAATAGATACCATAACAATTTACAGTATAAAGGTTTTACAATAAAATAATTACACCTAGACTTTAATTTATCCACTTTCTACCTTGTCCCTTCCAACGATTAGTAACCATTGACGTTTTTTTTTTTAATTTAATCGTACACAGTAATAATATGTTAAATAAATCTGCATACATGCTAATAGTATAAACACATTTTTATTGCGGTGTGTTGCTTTATTATTTTCACACCACACATATTTATCGTTTTAACGAGGTTGGATTCGTTATATAGATGTCAACAAAAAAGAAAGTGAACTTTGAATGTAACGATTTTTTAGCCATCCAAACCTCAATATAACAAATCTCTGTAAACCTTTTTTAAAAAACCCTTTGAGATTCGTTGTATCAAAGTTCCACTGTATTTAAAATCTACATGTAAGTGGTAGTGCACACCTATGTATGTGTAATGTGTACACAATATGGAATCAGCCTCGAATGTCCCGTATTCTTATCTAGGATGTGATTTACGACTTCCCAATAAACTGAAATATGTTTTACAGCTTTGCGAAGGAGTTGCTACGTATTATAAAACAACATTAGATAAGTTCACTCAAATCTAATATCTATACGAACAGTGAAATATATAGTAAGTTAAGCACGTAACGTACTTACAAATATAGGTTATATTGCGTACATAAAAATATTTAAAATGGGTTTTTTGATAATTTATGTTTCTTATTTTTAAGTGATTTCCTATTTAATAAAAAATGAATATGTAAATTTATTGTATAATTTTTACTGTCGATTTTAGGACACCTACACACACAAATGTTCGCCTCTATAGTACAGTGGCTAGCCCGTTAGACTCTGGGGGTTCCGGGTTCGATATCAGGAGAGTGAAGGTGAATATAGTCATTTTTCCCTATCATATTTATTTTATTAACAATTTTTTTTCATAAATATCCTGCTGGTACCCGAAGCGCAGGTTTGATTACATTTCCTTCTTGTATTTAACGATGATGATAACACTTGCCTCTATATTATTGCATTGTCTTATGCATTGTTCTATGCACCATTGGGTGCAAATAAAGATTAGAAGAAGAAAAAGAAGAAAAAAAGACATAAATATAAAATAATTTTTCAATGTCACAATATTTTTACATGGAAAACAAAAGCTTTCTTTCTAACGATATTTTATTTATCATTATTTGGTAGTAAAAGGATTAATTTGTTCGATCACCATGTACGAGTAAAGTAAACCCCCCTTTAACGTTGAGATAGGTACCTACCGCGTTATAGAAGGAACATTATAGGAGGTTAACGTTTTAAATTGTATTTTTACATTGTAACAAACAGAAATACCTGAAAAGAGTCATTATTAAATTAAAATACAATTTAAAAAACATTACCCCTATGACGTTCCCTCCGATAAAGTAGAGCGTTATAGGAAGGTTTACTGTTTATAGAAATTAGTTGCCAGCTCAATTTATTTAAATGACCAGTTATATAAAAAAACTGAGTACTCAAAAACTGTCAAACCTTGTTAACTGTAAATCTACTAATATTCTTTTCAATTTTAATTTTATCGTGTAACATTAATTTCAGTTACGTAAATCTGTAGAGTGAAGAATACATGACGCAAGCTATTTGATGGCCCTCTTCGATTTTGGAATTAATTTTTATCGGGGTTATAAAAAAAAAACTATAGCAAATAACGTTTTATGGCCTCCAGGTATTAGGGCCAGTCGACAGCGCAGATATTTGTATACATAAACCTCTACAGAATATTATTACATCACAAGTCAAGTAAGATTGGGATAATCCCTCTCCGAATTCTGATAACCTGGTACGTGATAACGAAATCCATTTGAAAACATTTATATTTCAAATGGAATCACACGTTTAAAATCACATATCTGATGGAAGAAAAACAAACCGATTCTACCTATGTACATACATATTTTAAACCAGGTTTAAAAAACAAAACGTCTTTCATTTCGATTAGTATGAAGGGCATTGTAAAAACCGCGTGTGAAGAAAGCGTATAGCAAATATCCCTTGTATTTTTGCAACCGTTCTACTATGCGCCTTACTTTAAATATGACACGTGTGAAGATGACGATGTTGTCGCGCCACGTATATGCATTAAGCTGAATTTAATATTGTGCAGGATAACATTCGTCAATTGAAATGCGAATTGTCATATTGTTTTATGTTTATTCCATATATTTGAAACCGGTACCTACTCATCAGGAATTATTTTGTTTCAGAAATTTGACCGTTTCTGGCGATAACGTCCTTGCGTTGAACACGTAGGGTAAAGAAATGAAATTCTCTTAGGGTGGAGACTGGAACCGGGGTAAATTACCCCAAATGGGGTAAAAATTATTTTTTGGGGTAGCAAGGAAAATTTTCTAGTTTGCTATTTCATAAACGTGTTAGTATTTTTAAAAATTAAAAAAAAAAACAGTTGTGTGTGTTGTGTGCGTGCTGTGTTTTATATTAAAAAGTCCCAATTTTGAAGTAAGTGTACCCCTCAAACATGAAGCAACATCATTTCTCCAAAAACTTAAAAGGAAACCTGAAAACCTACATTTTTGTTTGATCCAATTTGAGAAATTTATTTCGTTTGCCTATTACATACCCACTATTTTCATTGTATTTTTTTACCATCCGTGTAAATTAATTCAATTAAAAATGTTTTTTTAAAATCAACATAGATTATCTTCTTTTCAAAATAGGGGGAGGGGGTTATATCGACTGACGCAAAAATATTTTGGGGTAACGGTTAAAAAAGTTTCTCGACCGCTGATTTAAACAAAGACCAGTTTTATTTATGCACATGTAATATTTATAAACCCGTTGATTTATTGAAATAAATAAATAATGTTTATTACCCAATATAATAAAATAAATAATTGGCGTTCGTAACTGGTGGACGACTGCTACTCTATCGATAGCGGCTCAATCAAGAGGTGGGACTCTGCGCTTATCGATGGTTCTATAGCCGGGCGGGGGCGGCGGAGGGACGAAGGGGGTCAGGGGGGCGGGTCGACAAAGCTCACCGCCATTGATATGATACTGCGATCAATCATTGAGATTGGCTAGTGATTGACGTCACCTGGTCCCTTACTGTGCCGACACATAATCCAGCAGGATTCCGTATTGAAATTGAAATGTGGCAAACATTTTTTTATTGAGATGATAATATTAAAATTCTCATTTTAATTTATATTTTAAAAGTAGAGATGTGGACGTCCTCACCAAAATGTAACATTTTAATTATAAACGATTTCAAGATCAGGAATTCTAGCTTGTAAAATTGGTTAGGTTTTGGTGCGATTTGATTTCATATTGGTTTAACATAGGATTGGCACAACATTAATTAAGATTTCGATAGAATACAGTAAACAGAATAGATTTGCATTTAAAGATTTTTTGTGCAAAATTAAAGTGTAACTTTTTGGTGAGGACCTCCACATATAAAAGTAAACGAAATGGAGTTATGGCGTTAACAGTGTACCTATTATAGACAATTCGCCTCTTCCACGTTCATGCATCTTCTCACACATACCCGCCGATTATTTCGACTTGACCTGACCTGTCAAGTATTTGACATACCTGATCGTTCCAAGTTTCTCGGTCTTCCTCTGCTCCTTTTTTCATCTACATTCGCCTTATATTTTTTTTACCGTTCTTTCCTCACTCATCGTTCCACATGTCCACGCCATTTCAACACACATTTCTTACAACATTTTGGTGAGTCGAAATACTTATTCACAAATCTGGATTATCCCAATTATAGTAGTTATTTTTCATCTTATTTTTTGACATCTCAACATAGATGAAGAAAAATATGGAAGTCTTTCTTAAGTGTGTGTGTGGAGTACCAATAGTCATGTGTGTGAAGTACCAATTTCGACTGTCGAGGAAATTGTTATTTCGAGGTGGTAATAACGAAATGAGAATAATGAAATCTATGAGAATGATGAAGAGGAACGGTGCAAAGTAGCCTTACTTGAATCTGACAACATTGAGAACTCTCATACGTTATTTGTTCTTCATATTTAGATGAAATACCTTGGACCCACATTATTTGAAGGCACTCTATAAGCTTCGAGCAATTTTTACCTGTGTGAACTATCAAAAGCCTTTTCATCTTATACATACTTGGTGTACATATAATAATCAATGCTTATTTGTTTGTTTGTTCATATTTTATGCGGTGCCATCCGATTGCGATAAAACTTGTTCGACTTATTGCTTGCATTTGCGCCAAGGCTATAGACATAGAATACAGGAGGTGACGTATGTGTACCATGGACAATCGGCAAAAGACAAACAGCAAACGTACCACGGCAGTTTATCATATCTATGTACATTATTATCATCGATGCCGATCAATGTGAGTGAAATTAAATCGAAATTATTCACGGCTCGTGTTTTTACTTTTTCCGAAGGTAAAAAATACGAGCCAGCAAACAAACATTGATTTTAATATACCACAAAAGATTAAACTGGACTGGTGTCCAATCGCTTCAGGCACCAGCCTGAAGCGAGTGACTGATCACTCGTATTGTCATTACATGACTGCAAATTAATATACTTGAAAGCTGCTGTCACTTTCAAGTATTTTCAATATTTTTTATTGCATTTTTGTTTAATAGATTTTCAATATATTCATTGCATTTGTATTTTCTTTCTTTACTTTTAAACCAGACAGCTGCCGCAACGAGAGGCCGGGTACAGCAAGTAATTTATAAAACAAATCGCCGAAGAACTGTTATTTTCCAGGATCTTTTGTAGAATGTGGTGGAAAATATAATATTGACTAATTTGGTCCACAGTAAATCCCCGCCTGATTTTCTCGGGAAACTTCGGTAAAATAATACCATAATATAGAAGGTTTAGAATTCGTTTCATAAAAGCTTTGTATTAAAATATATGAATATCGCTCAAATAATATATTTATTGACTAAATTATCGCATTTTATAATGATTCTCAGTTTAAGAAATTGGTTTTTCAAAGCTCTCGTGCAAACCCGTTCGGTTTAGTATAAAACGGTCGGATTCTACTCGTCAAGATAAAATGCCTTTAATCTACAAGATAAGTTCTCGATTATAATAAGAATTTATTCGTTTTTACGAAAATACGATTGCTTTGTTTTTGTTATTATTTTTAGATTCAACGGAATATGCATTTCATTATTTGATAACAATTCATAGTATTAAATTACGTTATAACACTTGGATTTAAGTTTTTCTGATATAATGCGTTTCTAGAATATGTTCAAGGCACTTTAAAAACATCTAATCTTATTTTAAATTTCGTAATAATAATAAAAAATAAATAAATGATAATTAACAAAAATCATTTTCATATGGTGCAATATTAAAAACATATTTATGTCAAATAACTAAATGCTATGTTATTGAATATTGTATCCGATGTGCATACAAAATGATACGAAATAATGCATTTCAGGCAATATATTTTGGTCAAGCTTCATTCGAAAAAATATAAAATATTTATTTATTTATTTTAAACTTCATGTACAGAAAATAAAAAGTACATTGGCGGGCTTATTGCTAAGAAGCAATATCTTCCAACCGACCAAAGACGGACTAGTGATATTGATCAAAACGTTTGATACCATATATAGCCGTTTGCAATCAGTGGGCAGATAGTACTTGAACAATTAAAAAAAACATAAATTACAAATTGACATTTAAAAAGAAATATAAATTAACAAAATTGATACAGTCTAACATTCACACAGTCGTATAATTTTATAATTTAAAATAATAATATACCACTCAAGTAACAATGAAATTCGAAGGGTTTTTAGAGAAAATTTCGTCTTTATGCATAATTTCAAACGTAGTCAAATAGGCTGAGAAGACGCGTACCGTTTACAATTTAATTTAATAATTCAGATAAAACATGTTTCTTAAATGTGCATTCTACATAACATTTTGCATAAGTAATGAAAATGTTAACTGCATGATACTTACAACGTTTGCTTTCAGTTTATTTGAAGTCACGACGAATGAAGGATTTAATTGAGTATTCGTGGTATAAAATATAGTTGGTCATAAACGATTCTACCTATTTTTGCACAGCAAAATATTAGTTAAGATATGGCCGACCTGTAAAAAAGGAATTAAACCGTATTATTCGATATGACAAAGTAATTAAAGGTGTTTTCTATCATGGTCACATATGCTTGATGGTCTGTTGCATGACCTTAAACAGCAAATATTATCCAAACCAACTGTTTGACTAACAAAATCAACGTAAAAATACTCCTTTATATATATACCGCACCGATATTTTTTGTCTGCCTGTTTCAAGATGTATCCGTCTCTACGTCAGGTCAATCCCTACAACAACGAAAAAAGCCGGTCACGATTGAAAAAAAGTGGTAAGCTAAATAGTTGTTGTTTTATTATATAATATATCCGGTTTTGGCCAATTTCCGAGTGGTAAAATAATATATTTATCTTCATACGAATACAGATTAGTTATCTGCAAAGAGTGCATAGTATAACTATGATTTATACGAAACGAATATGTGCTTGCGCGTTTTTTTAAATATAATATTCGCATGATTGTATTTTACCTCATATATTGAAATAAAGACCTTTATCACGTGTGTGATTTACTAGTCATATATTATTTTTATTTGGCCGTTTCATATTACTTTCACCAACATATATAGGGGCCAATAAAGAGCATTGTTGCTAACATTTTATGAAAACAATAAATCAAAGAAATATCGTAAATATATCACCATATAATCAGAATAGCAACCATTCGTGTATATTACCTGCGCTAAATGTGGTTGTTTTATTAAGAGAGATAATACTATTTACCTTGATACAAGGAAGGATAAATCATTGGAATAAATGCATTGTTGGCGTTTTTGATCGTAGGCGCTACCTCTTCAAAATTCATATCGCTCGCTGCTTTCAAAAACGTCATATATCAAAAAACTTGTTTTTTCAGTAGATCGTGTTTATAGCTTAAAAATATAATGAAATGTATTAAAAATAAATATCAAGCCACTTATTTACCTTTTCACTGTGCAACAGATCTTTTTAGGTAAAACTTGAATGTTTTTTCTCCATTTGAAAAATATTTAGCACATTTAAAAAAAAAAATCTTTTCTTCAAAATGCAAAAACAACACTTTCAGCCCTGTAGCAGGTAAATATTAAGTTTAAAATATGCCGCTTTTGCTGGGATATAGTACATTTTCTGGGCATTCCGAAAACATGCACAACTGAAAATGACGATTTTTGAAATATGACGTTGTTGAAAGGAGTGAGCTATATATAAGCATTCGGCGCTTAATATTTTTATGTTCTAACCTCTCTGCTTACCGCTTATAAAATGTAACCTATCATTTAAATTTGTGAAATTTTTACTAACATTGTTAAAAAAAAATCTTGATTAATTATTATTTATCAGGCACTGGATTATTTACCTTACGTTATATAAATAAATATTATATGGTGGATGTCTTAACTTGAGACGATGCATTTTATACCGATGTTCTATTAGCAAAACTGTAAACTCAAAATAATCCTGATTGAGGGCACCACCGTCAGCCCAAATTCTAAATCTATCGAAATAACAACTACCATACGAAAGTAATCCGATAACAGTGCATGTATACATACTTTAAAAAATTAATGCAATATGGATGTTCAATTGTTCAAGTGATATTATTTCAAGTGATAAATTTGTGACATATCGCTCACTCCTTCAAGAACGTCATAAATCAAAAATCGTAAATTTTCAGTTGTACATGTTTTCGGAATGCCCAGAAAATTTACTATATCCCAGCAAAAGCGGCATATTTTTAACTTAATATTTACCCGATACAGGGCAGAAATGTTGTTTTATCCATTTTGAAGAAAAGGTATTGTCTAATATTTTTTTTTGTGTTGTTGTGCATTTTGAAGAAAAGATATTGTTTTATTATTTTTTTAAATAAACTAAATATTTTTCAAATAGAGAAAAAACATTCAGGTTTTACCTAAAAAGATCTGTTGCACAGTAAAACTTCAATAAGTGGCTTGATATTTATTTTTAATACGTTGAATTATATTTTTAAACATTTTAAACGTTCTTCTGAAAAACCAAGTTTTTTGATTTATGACGTTCTTGAAAGGAGTGCGCGATATGTAAACCAAAAGCATGTATGATGTATGATATGCGTTCGAATGATGAAATAAAGAAACAGTGCAAGGCTAATCTAACCATTATCCAAGACAGAGTGGTTTGGCGTTCTATTTTCTCTGCTTACCCCTGCATAGAAATGGCGTCATGGTTGGTAAGCTGTAAATAAACAAATAAATTATCTTTTAATATCGATTAATTTATCCAGGTACTTAATAATAAGGAAGATTATAATTTTGTTATATTATTTTATTTATTTCTCTCACTTTGCACTCACTTCGTGGTAAGAGATGAATAAATTTTAAATGAAAATACTTGTTTTTTACCATTTGAGTATTATATTTATTTTCACTTATGTACATCATAAACAAACACTGACTATTATATTCAAACCCGTATATGGAAGCATCTGTAGCTCCTGAAACTAAAAATAAATCGCTAACTATCGTAAAAAATATGTATAATACTCAAGTGGTATAAAACATGTGTTTTCATTTACAATTTATTTTTGTTATATTATATGGTAATCAAATATAAGTGATTTTTTCACTGTGATATTTATTCAATATTACCATGGACTGGTACCTGAAGCGGAGGGCTGATCACCTTTCCTTCATGTGTAAACGATCAAGATAATACTGCGTGTATATGAAGCAGTGCCCTATGCACCATTGGGGTGCGGATAAGGGTTTTTTTTATTATTATTATAATCAAAACAGGCTTTTTATTTTCATGATAACAATATTGTAAAACTCTGTTTGCTAATTACATTTTTAAAAATAATGATTGCTTTAATTATAAAGCACGCATCTGTCCGCGCTCACAAAGGGCATACGGAAGGGATGATTTTTTATTCGTTTCCCGGGATTATTTCATAAAAACCTTTTGTATGTTAATCATTGTGAGGGCTGAGAGGGAAATCGCTTCAGTGAATGGGATTTTTCCAGGTGGATTAAGGTTGGATTACGGATGAAAAATGGAAAACGCCATGATATTATGATGCCGAAACATTGGCGGCACTTATTCTTCAGTAAAAATATCAGTTTTAATTTTCTAAATAACCTTTGATGTAAACATAATATATTAGCTACCACCCTCCCCTAAAATTCATGCCAGAGAATACGCAGAAAAATATTGGAAAAATAATTATGCTACATATTTTACCCCCGTCTAAGTTTATATGATAAGCTACCCAATAGATTTCCAAGATTTATTATTTTATTTGTTCGGGAATTGTACAGCTTTACATATAAAAAAATTATATAATAAACAATAGTTGCATTAACAATAATAAACATTACATTACATTAACAAAAATAGTTACGTTAAGAAAAAGCCAATTAAACAATTCCACATTTATGTTATAAAACTATTAAAAAAACATTCAGAGATTAAAGAAAGGGTATGGTATAAAATACAAGATTTAGCAGGAAGGAAAAGGAGAAGGAGAAGGAAGATAACTATTTAACTAGCTCACTAACCATCACGCCGCTAGGGGTAGGCAGAGAGAATAGTACGCCACACCATTCTGTCATTGTAAACTTTCTTCGCCTCTTTCACATTCATGCATACCCGCCTATTATTTCAGCTCCAAAGCTGACAGCTTTCAAGTATTTGATATACCTGATCAAGCCAGTTTTTTCTCTTGGATTTATTAGACTATTATGGATTATTATAATAGTCTATTAAATACGTGTGAAAAATTATCCACGAACTGTTGAAAATGAATATTTGTATTATTTGCAGATAGGTACTTTTGATCCTATTCACACTCAGATGGTGTATATGACAACACATCGGATCTACGTGATGTTAACATGATCAATAATTAGAAGAGATGATCAGTCCTGCCCTCTGGATTTAAGGGAGTAAAATATACTCGATCGGTTTCAGATGGCGTTAAGTGAGCAGTTCAGGATGAAGGATATTATGCAAAAATAGATAGATGGCATTGATGTTAGTTTTTGCCTGTGAAATTCAACATCTTTATTCACACCAATAGACACATGACGTTTTTTCGTATAAAGCGAGGCATATCTATTAGATTATGCTTTAACGCATTAGGCATAAGTACGCGGTAGGCGCGAATAGCGCATTACGCATCTACCGCGTACATTTCGTAAACTTCATCCATGATAAGATTCATCAGTATATCTAGAACATATACACATCGTGATTTCAGCATGACTACCAAATACAGTTTTATATTGACTGTGATCAGATGTAGTTATTATACATAGTTCGTTTTCTTAAGACGGCGCCCGTGTGAGTGTGGTTATATTATGACTGACCTCTTAATTGTCATGCTCTATATCCCGCTATAGAACGACGCAGGAACAGCACATAGTTTTCATTCTATCTTTAAATGAGATGATTATTGAGCATGTAACCCCTATGATATTGAAATTTGTATCACTCGCACATATATAATCTTCATAGTAATTTAAAAATGCCCATAACAAGGCGAAACAATTGTCAAAAAAACATTATGTATTTTTAATATATACAATTTTGGAAACTCTAACAATCTGTATTTGATTTTAATATTTAATATATAAATTTTATACATATATGTACTTATATAAGTTTATTGGACATTGACTGGGAAGACAGAGGTAAAATTTAATTACAGACAGATAACTAGCTTTCATAAAACGAGATGAATACAATTTGTAATAAAAAATACCACTATGCTAGGATCCTAGGAATATCAATGAAAATACTGACATATTGATTTTCACATACATATTCTGTGAATTGTACGCCTCTGTTGCAATATTCGCTACGGAAGAGTCTAGGGTGGATACACAACTGTCGTAAGTAGGTGCTCTCATACTTCGGATTTGCAAGCTTGTGTTATAGGGATTATTATAATTTGTTTTGAAAAGAGTCTCATTTTGATATTATATTTTCTAAAATTAACATAGAACTCAGGGTAATCTTTGACGATAATTAAATACATTCATGGAACAATACGATAAAAACGTTACAATTAGTTTATTTTATAAAAAAATTATAAATTTATTTGTTTATATACCGAGACTTCTGGCAGAAAATACTATTCAATTAAACATATTTTCTTCAATTGATTGATAATTAATATAATAATACAGTGCACAAACAGAACCTACAAAGATATATATATATATATATATATATATATATATATATATATATATATATATATATATATATATATATATATATATATATATATATATATATATATATATATACATATATATATATATATATATATATATATATATATATATATATATATATATATATATATATATATATATATATATATATATATATATATATATATATATATATATATATATATATATATATATATATATATATATATATATATATATATATATATATATATATACATATATATACATATATCATAAATAGTGATGAAAAATTAAGAACAAAAAACTTATAAAATCAAAAACGTTATACATTTGAAAAACTGAAAAATAAAATATTATTACTTACATTTGAGTATATGGTAAACTGAGGATATTAATATCATTATACAATAATTTCATCCTTAAAAAAAAAGCTTATTTAAACTGACTTTCGATTTGAAGTAATTGTGTGCTGAATTTGAAGTGTTAATATTTAAAAAAATATATTCAGAGAAATATCTCTAACTAGAAGCAGAAAATTGGTTAAACAACAAAAAGCTAATATATAAAGCACACTTTTTGTTGTAAAAAAGTCTCCATGCTTTTTACTGAGTATACGATAGTTTATAAGTAGGCAACTAAATTAATAAATTACAAACATCCAAAATCCCATTTTACACTAGTGCTACTAATTCTGTAAAAAAGTATCACTTTGAGGTTCGTCTTCAGCTGGTAATATAACTTTGAGTGGAGACCAATATATGCCACTGAAATCATCCCCTAATTTTTATTTATTTATTCATGATTTTCTTACACCCCGGTTTACTTAATTTAATTGTAGTAGGTATGAAAATTTGTTATTTTACACTTGAAAATATATATAATATTACTCTGAACTAGCCCCCGGAGCGCGGGAGTAATCACTATGCATTAATGTAAGTAACGTTCAAAATAACACTACGTCAATATAATGGAGTGCCCTATGCACCATTGGGTGCGGATAAGGGTTATAAAAAGGATGGTAATTAGTAAATTTATTTCTGTAATTTTTTTGTAACATTGTATATTATTACATTACAAATATGGTAAAAATTTACACCTTTAAATAACTGAAAGAATTAAAACCAAAAAATTGTTTATCAGAACTGCATCGGAAAACTCATCTGAACTTGACGTGGAGAGACAGAGACAGCAATCTTTTCTTTTCTCTCTCCGCCCTACAAGTGGCTTTTGTTCGAAAGGATTATGGGTTAGAGAGAGATAATGCTGTACGAGCGAAAGAGATAGTACAACGAGGGGTGGAGCCCGCTGTGGGTTTTCTCATAATCTGACATATTTGAAAATGATAATAGATTTGATGGCAACATTATTGAAATTATAATTGAAATTAATAACGTCAAGTTGAAATTGAAATCAAAACCTTTTTTAAATTCTGGAAATTGGTCACATTTTAGGAAAACTTTTTGTTTAACAATGTCAACATATATAAAAACCACTAAATCCATTTTTCAAATGTCTAAATAATTAGAAGAGTAAAAATAAATCTTTTTTAAATTTCGGTTAGGATTTATGTATGTCTTACATTACATATACGAGTACATACATACTTATTTGCAAATCAAATGTATAAATAAATATTAATCCCATGATTCCTGTAAAAAAAGGTTTTCTTTAAAAATAAAAATAAAATGAATAGAAAGTAGGTACATATGTTGATATATCACGTAAACAAGTACATAAGTGCTTTGCCAATAAAAAATAATAAGTGCATAAAAAATAACTGGAATAATGTATAATGCAGTTACAAAATTAATAATTTATTTTAAAGAATAAATTTTTAATGTTTGTTATCATGTGGAATAAAAAGTAGATTTAAGCACTTATATTAATGAACTGTTAATAATTCAGTGAAAACGTAAAAATATTTCAAATTAAAACTTTAATATTTGAAAATAGTCAATGTGACGATGATAATGTGGTTGAATTCATAGAATTATGAGTTACAAACAGGAAAATTTCACGTACGAAAAAAATGCATGCGGAGTGCATTGTCATTTTTATCGTTCAAAAGTGGCATATCAAGACATTACAACCACTGGCGCGACTTGCAAGGGGCGTGGTCAAGCCTTAGCTCCTCCCAATCAGAATATCTTATCAAGGAAACGCTCGCTTCGGCGACACCTAGGGGCTAAATCTCTACCGAAGCTCCATACAAAATGATCCTTAGCGACATGGAGGGGTCCGCCAGAGAGGACCTATTCGATAGAGCGCTATCAGAATAACGCCACTTGCCCGCGTGCTTCCACCCAGTACTAAAGTCCTACTAGAACAGGACAACACACGCGCCGCGATCTCAAAAAACGTATTATTATTTCGAATTCGGAATAGAATCTTATTTGAATCGTCCGGCTTGTCAAGCGGCGATTGGTTACATTTTTTGAAAAAGTCAGTGTTATGGCGGCAAAATTTAAAAAATGCTTCTCATCTGACAGCTGATTCAAGATGGAAGGATCATGATACAACAGTTGTGACTGTCAACCAAAACAAACATTTTTCAAAACCTTTTAAACAATATTAGTGAAACTTTCCAAGTGTCAACGGATAATTTTGTGATTTTTTCGACATGTTTGCGTGACATTAGTGACATTTTTGTGCCTGCTAAGATGAGTATGGAAGTGAGCTCCATGCCGCCCATGCCTCTGGACTTCTCCCTCGGGATGAAGGGCGGCAGAGAGCCCCCGCGGGCGCCCCCGGCCCTGCTCGCCAGAGGAGGCTCTCCGCGGCCCCCGGGCTCCAGCGCCTTCAGGGTTGTCACACCCAAAGGAAACGGTATGTGACCAGTAAATACCTACATCACTAAATATCTATCATATCTCACAATTTCCCTTTATCTAGGTATCTACGTATAATTTTCCATACTCATTAAAATATTCCTAAAAATATTTTTTTATTTGGGTATGTATTTTATAAATAGGTATCTTATTAGTACATACATACATTAACTTTGTTTTTTTTTTAATCATTTTGATACATTCTTGTAACTGTTAATCACAAGTGCTAGAATTATTTGACTAGTCAATTTTACCGAAAAAAAAATTAACCAATAGGTAGGTAGGTGGATTATTTATTTACAATTACACCTTCTTGTATATTAACTTATCTATTGCCAGTAAAATACCAAACCAGAAAGTAAAAATAATTCCAAAACAATATTATAAATTTTCCCTCGCCGACGGCTGTAAATTTTCTTCTTAAACTTTTCATTTGTATATGCTAAAATGTTATTCTTTATTTAAGCACTAAAATTTATCTGCATACTTTTTATCGTTTGATTTTACGCACTGAAATTATCCTTCTAACAATTATTGAGAAATACTATTGAATGTTAGGTATATCAAAAAGTATCTGCTTATAATTATTTCCATTGTATTCATGAAGTAAATTATTTATTTATTAAGTTATTATGTACCAATCTTCTATATACTCAGTTAGGTACCTACTTCTTATTCTACATTTTTTCCTACTTTCCCACAAACAAACTTTTACATATAAGCTTAGCTGCTTTTTTTCAATATTCAGAATCACTACATACTCGTATGTACCTTCCTACTAATTTATTTGTAAACTTTTTTTTTTAAATTTTAAAATATATAAATATTACTTTACAAATACATCAATATTAATGATATATTAACAAAATGGTTAAATCAATAAAATTTCTTTCAATTGTAAAATTCTATGTTTATTCTAAACCAATGTTTAAACCTTTTTTTTCATTGAGTAGGTGGGTATTGGTTATATATTTAGGGGTAGGTTACAGGAAGCTTTGAGCGCCTTGTAAAAAATAAGTACCGAGCCTCTTGCAAATTATCGACAAATTAAATTTTTTTAATTTTAATGCATGTATCGTTGAATATTTAAAAAAATCCTGATCTAAGGTTCTCGTTGAATACTTAATTTCATACAACAAAATTTCTTACTTTACTTTTACGTCATACATTTTATGTTTCTATTATAACATAAGTAATATTTTAACATGACTTTATGATGAAAATTTACCTGCCATAATATAAATATTTTCATAACCGTTAAGTGTCATTTTTTTAATATTTAAATATAAAGTTATTATCGTATTTTTAATACCATGCCTAGTTAACGAAAAATATACCACCCTCAAGGTGTATATTTCCACAATAAAAATATAAGAACAATAAGTCATTACAGTAGTGAAGAAATAACAATTTATAATGATATGGAATATAATTTGAGATTTTTATTATTTATTGAAATTGGAGTTCTGATTCCCATCCCATTTGTATTCCGTGAAATCCTTTTTCCAAAACCATTCTAGCTCTCTAGTTAATACAGCATCCATCGCCCTATAGACCATCATTGTGAGTATAGAGGTTATCAAAAGTTCTGATTTTTCCGCTGTTTTACGCCTCCGTAGTGTAATGGTTAGCATCTTGAGCTCCTTGCTGGAGGTCCCGGGTACGATTCCCAGGGGGGGGGTGAAATTAATTATTTGTGATTTTACACTTTAATATTTATTAAATATTACCCTGAACTGGTCCCTGAAGCGCAAGAGTGATCATCTTGCCTTCTTGTAAGTAACAACCAAGATAAGACTGCGTCAATACGATCCAGTGCCCGATGCACCATTAAGTGCGGATAAGGGTTAAAAGAAGATTTTTACATTGTATTTATAATACGTTTTATTCCCATACATTATCTAAATATAAAACCATCCAAATACTTCTAACGAAGATAACTAATTTAATTAACTTGAACAAATAATATTAAATAATCCCTCCTTCATATCAACTAAGCGCTAAAAATCCACACATGTGCATATAAAAGATAAATCCTGCACCTAACTGCCCGAGCTTTTCAATTCATATGTGTGCAAAAACACATTGTATAAATACGTACCTATACATATGCATGTCTCAAAAAATGTACATCATTGATATTTTCTTACCATACATTATCTAATTTCATCGTTTGAATGAAGAGTATTTTCTATCAATTAAAATAAAATTTGAACAAAAAAGTATGTTTTAAATATATATTAATATTACAAAGTAAAAATGATCAACCATTCTAAAAACATGAAGGGAAGGTAGGTAATGGCTCCTGTAATTCAAATTCTTGGATAAGAGGGTGGGATATATTTGATTGGATACTGATAATGTTAAAAGAAGGATTTTATGTTAAAGTATATTTAATATACTGCTATATCTCTCACTCCTTTCAACAACTTCATATATCAAAAATGGTCAATTTTCAGATGTGTGTGTTTTCGGAATGCCCAGAAAATATACTGTATCCCAGCAAAAGCGGCATATTTTTAACTTAATATTTACCCGCTACAGGGCAGAAGAGTTGTTTTTGCATTTTGAAGAAAATGTATTGTTTGATTATGTTTTAAATAAATTAAATATTTTTCAAATGGAGAAAAAACATTCAGGTTATACCTAAAAAGATCTGTTGCACAGTGAAAAGTTCAATAAGTGGCTTGATATTTATTTTTCATCCATTTTATTATATTTTTAAACTTTAAAAACGATCTCCTGAAATATCAAGTTTTTTGATATATCACGTTGTTGAAAGGAGTGAGCGATATTATAAAGGCAATTGTGGAATAGAAGGCACATTGCATATCAAAGAAAGATCTTGGTTACTCTTAATATCGAAAAACCGAGAAGAAAAATATGAATGTCATGTTCTGATATAAATTATATAATAAATTCCTTAAAAAACTTATATGAGAAAATAATCTAAAATTAACTAAAAGAACAACAAAATACGAGGCTCACGATACATCAATAATCAATGTTTAAAATGATATAATGTACACCCAGATGTGAATCGTCATACGTACTCATAATTGCAAGACTTTACAAAGATCATGAAAAATAAGAATTAAAAAAATATTACAAGAGTAACTGAGTCTCATGTAAATCAAACTTGGCATGTGAGATGTTATTCTCAATAAAGCTAAAATCTTTAACAGAATCTGTTCTTTTTACACCATTGTCTACAGTGTATGAGTGGAACATGTGCGCTGGATGAAAAAAAAGTATTTTTTTGCCAAAACAGGAAGCTATTATTTCATCATACCACATGTTTATATGACACTTGATTAAAGTACCACATAAAGTAAGCGCGAAATATTCGCAACACATGTTTAATACATTATTTCATTGATTCTTTTTTCATTCATGTGTAACGGTCCTGAATCGCAAAACCTTTTTTTATGGGTTTGTTATGCACAGAAATAAAACACCAAGTGTCCGCAGATTTTTAGTACAAACAAAAAATAAATGGTGATTTTTGAACAGCTTAACGCTAAGCGAATCGTGAAAAATAAAATTTACAAAACACGTATCAACTTTTTTTTCTTCAAATATACTGTGTATTTAAGGGTTTTACTTACTATAGGAGAATTTTCCAGTAAATATTCGTTTAAAACTATAATCGCTTTATACATAAGTATAACTAAATTATATACAATATTCTTAACAAAATTCAAAACTCCATTTTAAAGTTTATTATTAGATTTTAAAGCATTTTTTTACAATCTAATTATATTCATAATATTTAAGGATGAGAAAAACTAATTTTTCGGCTTTGATAGATCGATCTAACGTTGCTTTTAACACTCTCATGTATTTTTTTATATAAATAAAGCTGATAGTTTAAATAATATTATTTTTTATATTTAAATATTTTATCAATTGCTTTTTAATAGACAGATAACTAAATACACCAAATATCTCAGAAATCCAAAAGGTCTTTAAAATAGATGAGTAAATTGAAAAAGGCATTTTATATTTTTTAAATAATTAAGATTTTCATCACCCTTGGTTCCCACAGTACGTTAGTTAGTTGGGGATGTACCATTTATGGGGTTGATCAGGGTCGTACTAGCCCCTGGTGAGCATGTTGAGCCACCTCGTCCCAAGAGACCACCACACCAGCTAGTGTACTAATGAACTGATTTGCCATAGAAACTCTTTCCATTTTGCTTGTCAAGTGATAAGTTAGTAGGTTGGTATAAATAGTTCATTTTAATAGCAACTTGAATTTTTTCATGAAAAAATAAAATTACAAAAACAATAGTATTTTTTTAACATTTGTGTAAATTATTCGTGATTTTCTTATGAAAACGGCGCTATGTTAATCGGTTATTACTATTCAAAAATAAAACACTTATACTGTTTAAGACTTCATTTAAAAATGATCTTCTTGGTGTGTTTTATTTTTAAATAAATATAACAATAATTAAAAGTAAATCAATAAATATTAAAATTATTTTTATTCAATCATAAATTTGGTGTTCAGTGATTTTCTTGTATGATTTATTAAATAATTAAAAGAATCAAATTCTAGAGAAGTATTTCGAATAAAATTTTATAAAATAAAATAATAATAGTTTTTTACACTCAAATTTTATTTCAACAGTGACCGGGTTTCGTCAATCTGATGATGTCGGCCACGACAATACCCGGTCACTCATTAATCAAAATATATATGTTAAAAACTATATAGTTGTTATTTGACAATATTTTATTCCACCAAGAAATGGCAGTACAAACTTAAATCTAAAAACCTTTAAAGTATATGTAGCCAAAAGCTGGATTTCAGAATCATTAAATAAATAACTTCAAGTGCGTCTTTAAGAAGTCTTTTTTAATTTATTTTGTTAAATGTGTTGAATCCTGCGTTAGTGCCGGAAAGGATAAAACAGAGGGAATGCTGAAAGAATCGGGGATTTTCTTGGATCGATTGAATCGCGTACGATCGGTCTCACGGTTAGTTAAACCGCAGTTATTTTTCCAACAGAGAGTGAACCTTACTACTTTAGATTAGTGTATTGCCTTCAGTCCGCAATCAAGTAGATTGTTCTCATTCTCTACCTACAATCTTTAAAGATTTCTCTACTTTTGGTTAAAGGAATCTAACTTAGAGGGTGAAAAGGCTAGCCTTGTTGCGATAATAATGTTGTTTTAGTTTATCCTTAGCAAAAAAGAGACGTTGATTTTTTTTATATAAGTCAGGGTAGTAATTTGAACATTATTTTAAACTTCTTCAATTATTTTTTGTAATGTTTTTAATATCAAAACAAGGTGAACTTAAAGTCTCGTTAAAATTTTACTAACCCGAGTACGCGTTACTGTAATTTCAGTCTTGTGAAATGGGAAAGAATGAAAATATATTTCGAATACGTTTAATTTTACAATGCTTGTAGGTATACAATATTATAGCAGCTATCAAAAAGCACGCTCTCTACCATGAGCAATATTAAGTATTTGGTGTGATGCTGTTACAATTGCGGTCTAAAACCTGTGTTTTTTTAAGTATGTTCTCCCCGTCACAGGTAAAAAAGATACGAGTGTATTGAAACAAAATGCAGTGTCAAAAATTCAAAGCAATGGGTTACTTTAGGAGATTTAAGATTTTGAACAAACAGCCATTTACATGTTTGTTTATAATGATTTTATACAAGCTATTAGGTATATAGATTTTTATAAAGATACAAAAAATGTTGTATGTATATAATTTCACTGTCACATTTAAATTTAACCATTTAATAAGCAAAAAGGATATGAATACTAGTTTCTGTATTGTTGGTAAATAAAGATTATCAATATTCAAAATTAAGTCTCCATTCATTCCTGAGTAATGGAATTAAGTTAATTATAATTAAGGTATGAAAAATTGAAAAATTAAGAACTGAAAAGTTTCAAAGGAATCAAGTGTGCAGAATTGAAATCGGCTAATTTGATATAAAAAGTAAATTTTGGTTGTATGTTTTAAATTTTATAGTCAAATGTAAATGTAACCTTTCAATAAGCCAAAAAAATTAAAACCATACTATCGAATTTCCGTATTATTGGTAAACTAAGATAATAAACTTTAAAAAGCAAGTCTACATTAATTCCCGAACAATGGAATTAAGTTGGAATTGAAAATTGAAAAATTAAGAACGGCAAAAAGTTTCAAAGGAATTAAGCGTGCAGAATTAACATCGCCTAATTTGAGATAAAAAGTAGATTTAAGACCAGTTATGTAAATCTGGGTGTAAAGTCCGGGGGTCGGAAGTTCAGGGGATGATGATTATGGTTGCGCTGGGAGGCGCACGGTGCGGATTAGGTGCCACGCGACCCGCAGACGCACAAGGCGTGACCTGACTGAGGTTCCTCAGAACTTTTGATCTTTTTACAAGGGGTTGGTCAATAAAAAACAGATTCTAATTTTGGTCTCGCAAGTTCAGTTCGCGACTTGATTTTAAAACTGAGAATTTATACTTCATGGCGTATAAATACAAGGGATACATTTTGGGAGCTACCTATTGACTTGAAAGAGAGGATCATCAAGTAATTGCAAATTTACAGATAGATCACCAAACTCTTCACCTCAAAGTACATATATAGCGTTTTTATTATGTTGATTTTACTTGGTAAATACCACTATTTCATAAAATCATTTTGATGCATTTCGCATCATTTTAAAACAACTTATATAGTATATGGTGTTAGAAAATTATGCGGAAAACATCAAAATGCTTGTCACAATCTACTATAAGAAAAAATGGGATTTACCAAGCAAAAGTAAAATTTAAAATGTAAAAATTTTAGCACAAAGTGACTGCCGAATCAATTAATGAAATTACATACATCGCACCTTAAAACAACCATCAAAAGGATTCTTAAGTTAGCAAATATTTAACGAAAGTGGTGCCATGCACTATATTTTCTTCATTAATTCTGATTTTAATAAATGTACTGAAAAAATCATCCTTTTTTAATGTTAGAGTCACAAAATTTCGACTCAAAACACCTAAAATAACCTCATCGCTACCAGGAGATCAGTATGTAAAGGAGGAAACAAATCGTGGTGATCTGCTTTTCTTCCCAATCGTATTGCTAAGAGCTTTCATGAAGGCTTCATAATGTGAGGTGTCTCCCAGTACCTACAAAAGATCTCAAACCTTCCAACCTTCAATAGGTCCGTGTTGTTGAATTAAATCATTGTATTATTGAATAACTTCTTCGTCTTAATTTGGCAAATTATCGTTGATCAACTTGAGTAATCGGATTAAGCAAACTCGTAAACCAATGGATGGATCGTTGTGGGCTTAATTAAAATTTATCTATTTTATTAATCGTTCTCAAAAAGCTTGTCGGCACATTGCTAATATAATATGTACGATGTACAATGTACACTCTGTGTCATAAATTATTCTTTCTAGTGTCGAAAAGGAATGTAAGACGGGATTCGTCTTAATCATGTTGATTAAAAAAATACTTGAACTATCTTTAACGAATAATAAATGTTGCGTATCTTACAAGAACTCGTACGATATAAAATATTAATTAATTAAAGATAAACATACATAACTCACTAACATAAATAAGTTTAACTACTCAATGGTTATTGAACTTCATCAATTTGGAAAGTAAAAAAGATATTATTGAAAAAAAAATTTAATACACAATTTTCTGTTGTCACTTCGTCAAATTAATTTTGATATTTGTATTAAAAATAGAGAACACGTTTTGTTTCATGTTTGATTTTTTTAAATAAAAAAATCCCTAATTTATTTGTTTTAAACAAAATTTAAACGCAAGAGCAAAAAGTTAATTTATTTTACTGTAATTAACTCAATTAAGTTCAATCCTTGTAATATGGTAATTTTTCGTATATTGTACATTTATTTTTGACGTATGAAAAAAGTATCAAAATTGTCCTTTAATTTATCATAAATTAGATTTAAATATTAGTTCCTAACTAGCGATACATATATGTATGTAACACATATAAATACATATTTACCAATTTTAAAGGTGAATAACAGTTTTCTTTGCAATAAAAATATCCCATTTTATGTGTTATCTTTTCGTCTCACGACCACAATAATATTCTATCGCTTGTCATCCTTCAGTATCGCGCGAGACTAAAATCTTTTCTACAAAATATAGTTACAGCTTGACATCAAATCCCGTATCGAATAAGTGCTGCATTAAAAATGTACGGGCCAATAACTGAGTTTAATACACGGAAGGGATTTTCCCGTTCCTTTCCATCAGCAAGAGAGAGACGGAGTACACTTTACCACCGAAATAAAGAAATAAATAAGGTTGTCTTTGTCTCGGATTGTGTGTAATAAGAGATAATACCGATAAAGGCGATCGCTACTTTTGTAAATGATATTACCGACATTTATTGACTAAATTCGTAAGCGCTTTTCGAGGGTTGTCTGAGGGGTGGATTTATTTGCTAGAATATTATTTTATCATTAAATAATTAATTATTACGAACGAGGTAGTCTATATTAGAATAAGAATATATATGAAGTTTATTTTTGTATTCCCAGTTAAGTCTGGATATTAGAGTCAACGTGGTTTTCCTGAAAACATATACGTGCGTTCATGTTTAAGAACATGGAATAATTAAAATTATTTTTTTGGATATATAATTCGATATTGATGTGTCTCACAGAAATGAAGTGATTTATGATCAGGAAAAAAGATATCTTTAATATACTTATCTTAAAATCAATCTCCCGGGGAAAAATCCGGTATTAGTGGAGTTACTCTTTTTTTTAATATTGTTTATTTTTCGTGTCTATAATTTGTGTTCAGATAATTTTCATATAATATATAGATACTTTTTTTTAAATCTCCTAATAAAACTGTTTGATAAAAAGGTTGGTATTTTCCAGTGACATTCAATAGTGGAAAAGATTTTAAAACACTTAAAAATTTCGTCTTCTTCCTCGAAATCGTAATAATATTTTTTTATCAACGTTCTATGATACACGATGGTAGGATTTTTGTCATCAAAACATGGAAATAAATATTTGGTGATTGGAAAAGGGTGTACTTTAAAATCAATATCGAAAGTTTCTTTTTTATGCATTAATTATCATGTGTAAATATCGACTCAATAAAAATATTATGTAATTTACAAAAAATACTGATATTTGTTACGTGTGTGTTTTTTATGATTTCTGATATAGTCTTGGTTACACATTTAATTATCATAATTGTTTTATGAATCATTTACTGCTGTAGAAAAATAGTAGTAATATTTAAATTTATTTAATTTCCTGAACCACTAAAACACGAATGAACATCTGCGAAATGAAACTGAAAGCACATTTATTAGTGAATATGGTATGAAAGTAAATAAACATTTAAAACATAAGAAATAAAGTGAATCATATTGTTCCAAAACTGAATCGACTAAATAATACGTTTTGTCCATGCATCCAAAGCTTGCCACTGTACTGGCTGAGACTGAAATGTCATTGATTCAATTCCGCCCTCCCGGTTGGAACGTGTGATTCCTTCCCGCCCTCGACCCCCGCCCTGTCGGAGGATCTCAGGTGGATAAACTAATAACGAGAAACGGTGGCTGATAGAAGATAATATAAAGTGGAGAGTGGAAGAAGCATGGGGTGGAAGTTGAAGTAGTAGAAGTCGGGTGAGCTTTGCTGAATGCGCTAGAAATAATATTAACAGAAGTTGATTTGATTCTCGAGAGGAACGCTGTCAATATTGTGGAGATTTCAAACGAATTTTTCTTCGCTTTGTCTCGCCTTGCGTCTGTCTAGTTTACTGAAGTTTATCGACTTCTTTTAATTTAGGTGTTGTATTAAAAAAATTACCATCAAATAAATATAGCATGTTTTTAATCAATAAAATTAATCGTCTATTTTTAAAACCTGTTACATACTTTAAAGTGTGTATTTTAGAATTATGATGGTGTGACTAAAATATTAGCCATTTAATCGTTATTAATGGTTAATTTCGACATTGTCTGCGATTTCTTTCTTACATTGTCTGCAGTTTATTTTTTCCTGAAAGATGACCCGGTGGTTTATTCAAATATAAACAAAACGTGATAACTATGTGATTAATAAAATATCTTCTTCCTGGCTCCATCCCAGCTCATCGTCACTTTCTATCATGTCACCTAAGCCATGCTTTCAAATCAAGTTATCTTTCTGTAGCTGATTACTAAAATAAATTGAATTACTAAAATAAAATTTGATGATGTTTTGAATAAAATATTTTAACTTACAATGAAAAAAAAATAACTAGCTCATATTTCATTTATTTAAAAATAAAAAAAATAAACACTTGTGTAATACCACTTTTTGAGTTTGATTAGTTTCGAATACAATCGTTGTTTTCTAAACTAGTCGTGTGTAATGAAATAAAACTCAATTAGTGGTATTAAACAAATGTTTTTTTTAATAATCAACATCCACGAAATTAATGCCGAATTAATAAATAATATATGCATTTTATTTGATGAAGTATAGCATAAGGAGAAAACAGCCGAGATTTCAAAATCACAATGTGATTTTCCATTCATGCCACGCTATAAATTTCTTAAATAATCAACATCCACTAAATTAATACCGAATTAATAAATGATATATGTATTTTATTTGATGAAGTATAGCATAAGTAGAAAACAGCCAAGATTTCTAAATCACAATGTGATTTTCCATTCATGTCACGCTATAAAATTAATCACGTTCATTTATTAAGTAGGTTATTTTATTGTTTTCGTTTAGTACTCGCTTCTGTGTCCGCGCTGAGACAAGACAATAGCAATCTGGAGCAATTAACACTTCTTAACCTGGGTCCAGCTCCAGCGCGACGGTCCCACGATCATCAACGGACACTCATTCATATAAATCGCCGTTTTGACAAGTGATTCGCGCATCGATACAGATGGCAAATTGATTGCTATTCAGGGTCGCGACCTCGCGCTGGAGAAACGATACTTTTGGAGCGTGATGGTCAGTTATGTGTACGTTATACTGCCACCTCCAATACACACTATGTTAACTATTTACTTTATAACTGATTGACTGCTTTATTAATGTGAGAGCGTGTTTGATTTTATGGATTCAGATTTTAATATGACGTCTTACATCAGAGGTTTATGAACGACGATATTCTTAGCGCCATACATTAATAAGTGGTACCTACGAAGCGTTACATAATTTTAAAATTGTTATCATTAATACAATGTTACTCAATCAGGTACCTACATAATACGAAAGAATTGAATTTGTAAGGACTTAATAAAGTCTTACTCCAGTATAATATCTATAATTAAATGAGTAATTTTAGCCTCGATCTTAGGTATTTTAGGTCTAAGACGATCCGATTTTAGTTTATTTTTTGGATCGACGAAAACTAGTAGACAAAAAACTAGTAGACAATTACGACAATAAGGTAGCACTGATGTTTTGTTTCATACTACGACCTCAGAAATGAAATTAAAAATCTAAGAAAAAAAATCATAATTACTTGAAATTTCTGTTCGATTCAGCATAGGGTGAGTTAAAAACGCAATCAATTTTGGACGATATTTTAATCTTTCTTATTAAACTTAATGTTTCTTTGGTGGCTCTCGGTTTTCTGATATATGAGTAACTGCTTTTGGAAGTAACTTTAGGCATATGCTGAATTATTGATTACGAATTTGGAATCGATTCAAAAGCAGTGTAGTAAATATTTTTCTACTTAAAAAGGAAGCTTTTTTTTGCTTTTTAAAATATACTAAGCCTTTATGTGTAACTTTTATTAAGCTGACGTTATATTTCTTAGGTTTATAATTAGTCTTAGTTTCGAAATACCGTACAGAGTTAATAGAATGTCATAATATAATTAAGGCGTTCTCATTAAAGCGGGTCTTGGATGCAATTGTCAAATTCGTGACCACGTGGGCGCGATCGGCAGATCAACAAAAGGATGATGTCACCAGTCCCTGATCATCAAACTTCTCCAGCACCAAACGATACCAATTGTTTTGTGCGGCGGACCACACGCGATGGACGGGGGCGGTCAGCGGACCATCGATTAACCAAATTAAGTCGGATTAAGGAGCGTATTCATAGACCAAAATTGACTCCCAGATCTCTCGGGAAATGACAGGTTCAAGACATAATGGTTGATGACTTCGGGAGTCTAGTGAAGCTCAGCAGTTATTGAGTGTCTCTGAATACGGTGCTTAGGATTGTACTTTCTTCAGTCTTATGCGGTCCTGGCAATGTAAGGATTTAACTTTCATTGAATGAAGTACCAATTTTCAATAGCACGGGCGACTGGTATACGTAGAACTCGAGGATGACCCAGGCGTGCACGAGGAATACATATTTTCCTCGCTTATACCTGCTTACTCACAGCTACGCCTTTGGATATTTTAACTCAAATAAAAACAGTTTTAAATAAAAGGAAGGTAAATAACAATATTTGTCTTTGAATCAAACAACTAATTTCAGATAAATGTTTACTTAAGCAATTTTAGTTACATTTTTACAACAATATTGCAAAATATATAAAATCCATTTCTACAATATAGGAAGTTTATTCTTGATGGGTAAAATAATTTTAAGAAACTGTTTTTTTCTGCCTACAACTATATAATTTAAAAAAAAAACAATTAAGTAGAAT
The DNA here is from genome assembly GCF_059751285.1 of Brachycentrus maculatus. Taxonomy (NCBI): domain Eukaryota; kingdom Metazoa; phylum Arthropoda; class Insecta; order Trichoptera; family Brachycentridae; genus Brachycentrus; species Brachycentrus maculatus. The sequence goes on from NW_028280764.1 coordinate 1,517,390, forward strand.
AAAACATAGCTCGGATCTTTAATATTGAATTAATTGAAACAATTTTTACACAGTCTTCTGATTTCTGAATGCATTTTTTAAAACATATTGCAGTTTAATGATAACATCATCCATACAAGAGACTAATAATTCATTCAGAAATCATAAAACTATACTAAATAGAAATATAGAATATGTACCTACTTATGAACCTCACTTAATCATATATATATTTTTAAATCTCTGTCATATTTTATTCAAATATCAACTAGTTACTCGTATGTTTAAAAAAATGAGAAAAACGTAGACATGTTATCATCAGTTTTCTTTTCCGTAAAAACAGAAAATTTCATTTTCGTTTGTAATTAATAACTCAAATTGATGACCGGACGTATCTATCGGCACTTAAGTAAATTGCTTATTCCCTTTCACCCAATCGTTTCAATTTACACCAATCAGTAGCAACAGGCCGACCTCTTGCTTCTCCGAGTTCATGAACACCCTCGCACAATTTGTGTTCAATAAATGAACACCGACAGACGCTGGTGACATTTAACCTTTAAGGGAAATAGGCATCAATAATTAAGTTATTTATCATCCCAATACACTGTGACTCAATATCAGTTACCAGTTACCAATTAGTATTCCAACATCTCGACGAGGAATGAAATAAAATAAAATAAAAATCTTATGTTTATCTCATGTTTATTTTTATGGTTTTATATTTTTATACGGGTTTATATGGTTCTGTAGTTAATTTCGCAGACGTTTAAAGCAGACACTAGATTCGATCCTAACTTGGCTTCAACTAGATTTCTTTTATCAAACACATAATTGAATACATAATTCTTATTGTATAGTTTTTAAACTTATTTTTACGTACAGATTTTTTATGATTTTGCAAATGCGTGTATTTTTAATATATTTGTGAAAAAAAATGTATTTTACAATGATCATCATTCTCATGATTACACCAAGGCGAATACAAAAAAAATAGTTTTACATTTACCTTTTACTATGTGAATACCCACTATATATGTAATGTGGTATTTGTCAAGTACAATACCACTTAATTCGCGAGATAACCATATAAGAGATAAATGTATAATGAATTGATTTTACCACAAAGCGACTGCCGAATCAATTAATGAAAAATGAGTTTTAAAAAATGGTAAAATACAAATACAAAACAAATCCTTTAGTTTTATTAAAATATATTTTTTTAGATTTTATTGGTTAAAAAATATAATAAAATATCGGGAAATTAATTTTGAAAAGCCGCAGAAAATAGATTCAACCAAAGGCCTTAATTTAAAGTTTATTACTGTACCTAGTCAGAGAGTAAGAAATAAAACAATTTTAAAAATCTAGGGTCATGGGGTCCCCTGGCGGCGACAAATAATAGCAATTTAGTACCTACCTAGCATTAATTGGGCGGCGCCTTGAGGGTTACGTCACTTCCTGTCCTCAGTCTACTCCCACATTGGTTCCAGTAGTTTAGGGTTAAAGAGGATCGCTTTGCAATTAAATGACTCACTGAATCTTAAATTAGATCAATAAATAATGTCATCCTTCAACAAGGATTAATTGAAATAACTCACTACTTGATTCAAAATAGAAGTTAAACGTAAATGCAATATTTAGAAAATAATAATTATTTTGTATTTGAAAAATCTCTATCTTCTTTCACTTATACTTACTTTTTCTCTCTATTTTATTCTTATTTTAGTCTCTTTAAAAAATTCGCGTTTTTTTTATAATTTTCCATTAATGGGTACAGAATATAAAATACTAGTAACTAAGCACCCTAAAGACGGACTATAAAACTCTCAATTTTACAAATAATGATGCTCAGTGAACGTATATATTTACTAATTAAATAATTTTGGACTTTTTACTGACAAGAAACATTGATAATATTTTTTTTATTATTGTTATTATTGACATAATAATAATAATAATAATCATAATTCACGTCTCTGTCACGAAATGTTGCATTATACTTTATGCGATAATTTGATATTTACTATTTATAATGCAAAGGTTTATAATGAAGGTATAGGCGATCGAATTAAAAACCAAAATTAAATAACGACGATTTTCAAAGAAGTCGTAACTTAATTCGATTTTAGGAGTAGATCATTTAAAGAAAATATGTGCACTCTAATCAATGCACAACTTTAATTGAAATTAACTGAAAAATTAACATCATTAGTCCCACTTGTAACATAAACACATTAAGGAAGAGAGCAAATTGAGCAGGTAAAAAGACATTCTTCAACGAAACTAATAAAACAACGATTAATATGAAATGTGGAGTATTGCTGATGAGCACACAGTATCTCAGAATACGATCCAGCAATAAGTTAAACTGATTTAAATTTTGCAATAAATCATCTTGCTGTTAATTTGAATACATACATATATAAATATTGTCTCATTTGGCATTTGGCGCACTGCCAAAATGGGTCCGTAACACATTTCTCTTATATCCCGATAGAAATTCATCGCATCCTCAATCTTCTCATAAATTCAATTGGATGCGCCGGCGCCACATCCTCTTACTATTAGCATACTAAGATACTAAGAGTATGTACGTACTTACTTACTATAATTTACTCATCTATTGAATCTTTCAGATGCGCCGTCTACGCATGTAATCAAAGGCAAAAGAAAAGAGCACAAAAATGCTACACATAATATATTTATATGTTTTTATATTTATACATATATTCGGTTTATGTACATATATTACCTGCCGATTATATGTACATATATTCGGCAGGCGCCGTGGCGTCGTTGGGTAGACGTTCGACTGCAAAACTAGAGTCACGAGTTCGATTCCCATCAATGGCAAAACAAATTCAAGAATGATTTATTTTCCATTCATCTGGGTGTTTGTGATGTCTTTTTCACTCTGAAGACTCTGAAAAGAGACTTTGGGGTTAATCCCTTAAAAATTAAAAGTATATATATAAGTACATATATATAATATATTGTCATTGTGAAAATGGTAGAAAAAAATGTTTATCTTTATGTTTAATTACCTTTTCATTTTTCTGTGAAGTTTTATAATTTTTTTAACTGCACAATATTCGTAATTCATGATACATAATTACAAATCACAAATGAACATAATATGCCATAGCTGAACTTTTTTCCATGCCGAGGGCACATTTTACATTATTTAAATATAAAAGAAAATTGATTTTGACATGCGATCAAAAAAGAAATGGCCAAATGATGCGGTCTATTATGTAAAATGGGAATCACGGAAACCCCTTTTATATTTAGTTAATATTTTCAATGAATTTATGGATAATCAAAGCAGGTTATACAACTTTAATAACACAATAATCAAAGTACTTTTGACCTAATGAGATCGCTCACTCCTTTCAACAACGTCATATATCAAAAATCGTCAACTTTATTTTGTGCATGTTTTCGGAATCTCCAGAAAATGTACCAGCAAAAGCAGCATATTTTTAACTTAATATTTACCCACTACAGGGTGTGTAGAAAGTGATGATTTTGCATTTTGAAGAAAAGGTATTGTTTGACTATTTTTTTTTAATATACTTACCAAACATTTTTTAAAAGAAGAACAAAACCATTCAGGTAAAAAGTGGCTTGATATTTATTTTGAATACATTTTTTTGTATTTTAAACTTTAAAAACGATCTCCTGAAAAATCTAGTTTTTTATGTATGACGTTGTTGAAAGGAGTGAGCGATATGTGTAAGGTTTTGTTTGATGTGTTTCTGTGATACAAAAATAGAAGCTTACAACTTTGAAATTCTAATCAAGACGTCCTGTTTTTTTTCAGGCAATAACAATGGAGGAACTCTTCAATTCGGGGGTTACTGTCGTGGATTATGGGGTAGTTCATTACCCCAAGGACCAAGGCCGCAGTTCCAGATTGAAAACAAACCTGATAGAGGTAGGAATATTTTATTTTCCAAATAATATAATATAAATAAGAATAAAATAACAGCTTAAAGTTTTTTTCACATAACCATAATTTGACCAGCAACCGGGTTTCGTCGCAACCGACATCATCAGACATCATCGACATCACCAGTCTAATGATGTCGATTACGACGAAACCCGGTTCCTGGTCAAATAAAAACAAAATAATGGCAAAATAAAGGAATGGGTAAATGATCAAGAGTTAATTTTATGAAAATTGTAAAATATTTATATGCTTAATTTTTTTCTCTTTTTTGTGTCTATATTAGGTTAAAATCGTTAAAAACAATAAAAAATGTGTTAAAAAAGAACTCCACTGACAAGACACACAAGGTGGCTTGGTAGGTCTCTACCTATCTATTAAAATTAAATAAATAAATAAATAAAATTCATTTGGAAAAAAAACTGCATACTTGTTATTTTATAATATAAAATGCAGTTCCACCAAGAAATGTCAGTACAAAACTTAAAGCTTACAATTATTTATTTATTTATTTGTTTGGGATTATTTATACGGCTTTTGCATATAAAAAAAACAGTTACATTGATAATAATAAAAGCCAATTGAAAAATTCCACATTTTCGTAACGATTACTTAGTTGTATATGAAAAGAGAAAAGAGAAGATAGGGTGTGCGTGATTAATTTATAAAACTGAATATTATATGATTCATTCGATAAAATTTTACGTAAATGTTATTTGAGAATGTAATGATCCTACTAAAGATATATGTTTGTGAAATTAGCTGGTATCAAATTATAACTAACATACTGAAACTGTAATTTTTCTATTAATCATCGAATTACGTATTACACATATTGTGTAGACATTTATTATTGACGTCATATGTCTGGATCAGTATTAGGCTATGGATGTCTAAAAATATAAAAAAGGTATGTTTGGAATACAATTATGATATTATTTATTATTAGTAGACAAAATTACGCGTAATTCATAATTTAATATTACTAATGATTGATTAGGTCATACAATTCGAAGTGATTGTCAAATAAACATAACAGATTAGCTGTCTATATATTGTACAAAGAGATCTAAAAATTGTATAATAATATATAGTAAGCTTTTTTTATTGATATCTCAAAGTAAAAGAAAAAGAATACGGTAGTTTGGGGGTAAACAGGACTTAATCATTTAAAAAATGTATACATATAATGATTCTTTCCCAATTAGTTTACATACTTAGGAGACGCCGAAGAACATAATTTAAAAAACAGTTTTTTTATTCACATAATTTTGAGTGTTCCCAAATTTTTATTTGCTAATTCCGAATATTGCTCCATTTTGGATATATTTATTTTAAGTTTTTTTAAAGAAAACGTGATATAAATAAATTTTAGGTGAAGAGAAAATTATGAAATATATATATATATATATATATATATATATATATATATATATATATATATATATATATATATATATATATATATATATATATATATATATATATATATATATATATATATATATATATATATATATATATATATATATATTAAATATAAGTTTTTGTTCGCCTCCGTAGTGTAATGGTCAGCACATCAGGCTACCGTTCTTGAGGTCCCGGGTTCGATTCCCAGGAGGGTCAATAAATATAATTGATTTTTTCACTGTAACATTTATTCAATATTACCCTGGACTGGTACCTGAAGCGGAGGGCTGATCACCTTTCCTTCATGTGTAAACGATATAATATAGGTATGTATGGATATACATAGGTAATAAATACGTAGGTACCTAAGCGCATGAAGGCTTATCGCGACCGTTTACTTCACCGTGTTTATGGTTTTGATTTCGTATCGCGGCAAATACCTTTGAAAATCATATCTAGTTTACACAATCGATGATTCTCAACGCGTAATTTGAAAATCGAACGAGGAATTAAGAAACTTCGATAAAGCGGATTAGCTTATCAAGTGAACAGTTCGACTTCGCGTTGTATGACAATTGAGCCAATTGACAACACAAGGTGTGTGGCTGGCTTAACACCAGTGGCAGGCGGTTCTTGAGGTAATATCCAATACGTTGAGTGCGACCAAAGTTTTCAACGAGTCAAAATGCTGTATTTTACCTTACAAAGGAGTTATTATCAACTTTATAAAATAAAATAACTTTTTTACAACATTTTGAGTGTGACCAAATACAAGTGGGTCCAGTTACAGTTATTTTTCGTATTTTGTCAAAAAAATAATATGTATAACGACTTTGTTTTTAACCACTTTTTTATTGGAACATTTTTTCTCCAGTCGGTTTCGATAAGAACCTTGTCATAATCGCGGTTTAACATGTACCAATGAACCAATAAAAAAAGTGGTTAAAAACAAAGTGGTGTTATTTTATGAAGTTTATAAAATGTGCCACAATGTATCTACCACATTCAAGAATGTGTTTATTATTATCAAGAATTTCAAATATGTACTTAAAAGTGGTCAGGGCAGAAGCTGGAATAATCGGCGTGTATGTATGAGGATTTCTATAAATGTGGAAGAGGCCAAGATTGTGCGCATAGACATATTGGTATGACGTTCTATTCTCTCTTCACATCAATATAAATAAATTAGTAAATAACACTCAAATACCCGAACAACTTCTTCATATCGAGTAGGTTGAGAAATCAATTGAATAAAAACATAAAATTACCTACTCGTATTGTAACTTATGACAAAAATTGCGTAAGGTAAAAGTAACTGACATTTTTAGATATTAAAAAAAAATTAAAACCACGAGCCTCCCGAGCACACTACTGCATGTAGGTTTTTATTATATGTATATATGATGAAACCAGATATAACTTCAAGCACACCTTCAAAGAAATATGCGCTTCCGTAGAAAGATATCACTATTGTGGATAACTCTCGGTATTTACATTCGGCAAGGCTCATTTTGCTGTGTCAAAAAACTTCACGTATATGACCTTGTTACTCATTGGCGGCTGTTTGTCTTACGGCACAGCCATATCTTTTGTGTACTACACTCAAACATTTAAGAGTGTTTTGATTAATTACGATATCAGCGGCGAAATGCAAAGAGTATCCATAAGCGTCCTCCTATCATTATATAAACCCTTATCTTATTAAAGATTTAATTTTTCTATATTTCTAAGCTTTTTCGCAGTATTCTAGCCACCCAAATTATATAATAAAAATAAATAAAATATTCTGGGAAAACGAATTATTTATTACGCCCATCCTTACATAAAAAGGCAAGGTGATCGGCACTGCTATCCAGATTCTGAAATCTTGGAGTCGAACAAATTAAATAGGATACATATAATACAGATGAAGGAACTCAGGTGAAAGACGTTACTGCTAAGTGAAAAAAATGTAGATAGAATAAGGAGAATTGCGCAATGGCTAAGACACACAATAAAAGCCTTCCTAAAAATAACTACATACATTTTAAACTTTATAAAATAACACAACTTTGTTTTGACAATTTTTATTTTATTATTAGTACACTTTAACCAAACAATTTTTAACAAAAAAGTGGTTAGAAAAAGTTGTTTAATTTTATAAAGTTTATAAAATGTGCCAAAGTATCTGCGAAAAACATTCAAGACATAAATTTTAGCGAATAGCGAAACCATAAGTTACACCGTAAGTAATATTTCAAATATAGTACAAGAGTTTTCTTCTTCTTCTTCTACGCCATCATCCCCATTGCTGGGTGTCTTGACCATCTTCTCTCCTTGTTCCTAAAACATTTATTTTTGTTTCTTGACATTTTGATTGACTGTCTGTCTCTCTTGGGAAGGATAGTGCAGTAGTTTCCCCTTGCTTAGACATAGATGTTGGTTGTCTTTGATGTTGCGTTTTTTGACACCGCTGCTGCCCAGTGTTCCGTACCCATAAGCTCTGGAATTTCAAGCTTGCTAATTATGTAGTATTTCATTATATTTAAAAAAAATGTGCCCTGTGCCCTGCCAGCCGATTATTGCACGATTCGTACGTCAAAACACAAAAATAATAATGAACTACGTGCACAAACTTATATTTGCAAATATACGTACTAAAAAATAATAATTGGAATAAGTTAAAGTATCGTAAGCACTAAGTCATTGACCCTTGTCATTGACACTCTAGCCAAAATCGTAAAACCCTAAATTTTGGAGGCGGACACTTTTGTTTATGTACTACTACTACTGACGCTTAGCACACCCAATGGTTTATAGGTGACTGTATCAAATTGATGTAATGTTGAAATTATCAACTTAAATAATCGAAAACCGCATTCGTTAGTAAATTTCTTTTTCATTATTTTTAATTCATTCGATTTACATTCCCAAGTCATCTAAACACACCTTTCTTATCACCATTCGAACGTCTATTATACATATTTTTTCTGGACATTAGTCTGAGAAAACACATTTCGACTGCATTCAGTCTACTGTTATCACCTATCATACATGTCGTAAAACTAACTGTTAAAAGTAAGAAGTGTCAAAGTACAAATGTATTATACGTAGGTGTGTAGGTATATGTATCTGGAATAGAATCTCCTGAGATTGAGGAATTAAAGGATGAGTGGACACCAGATTGCCACGTGGGAGGCGCTCGCGCTCCTCGTCGGTTCCAGCGCATTATGAGGATGTCCACCATTAGGTCATCTACCAGCACCACCTGATCATCTCCATAAATCTACGCTCATACGAGCAAGTGCAGACGGATGGCGACAAGCTCTTCCTTATACGAAATGTGGATTACTTTCTAGTACCTACGTGCATTCATTGAAGACTAGACCAGTTCATAATAGTTCATTCTTCATTTAAAGGATGGTTATTCATTTATAAATATTTAACGTAAGCAAGTAAATCTTATTTTGGGTAAATCATTTTTTTTGAGAATTTCCACATTTTTTGACATGTTTTTAGTTACTATTCTTTAAGAAAAATAACGTTTTTTGTGTAAAAAAAACTTATTCAATTTAACCGACACAAGTTTTACTTAATAACTTAACTTAATTGAATTCAAATAAAAAATTTAATTAATAAAGTTCAATTGGTATTTGGAGCTATTTACTGTGTCGCAATAAATGCAATGCATTTCCTGAATCTTCTTTTCTTTTTTAGATTGAATTAATGGTTTATTCTCAAAACAAAATATTTCTAAACTAAGATTTTTTTCAATTAAAGGTATACCTAAAGCTTTACTATTATGTGATTCATCCACAGGTGTGCATTTTTCTAACCAAAAATAGACTACATTTATATGTGTGAATTGAAATAAATTGTCTGTATGTTCCTGATCGGGTAGTTGTATGTATATTGTTGTTAGACACGAGAAGAATAGTATAATTTCATGATTTTTATATGCAAATATCATACAATTGTAAAATTGTTTAAAAATATGTAATAGATATTATCCATAAATTCTTTTATTAGTCAAACACGAGTAAATGATAGAGTACTCAAAACCCGAATTTTTCAATAATCTATTAAAACGCGTCTAATCTAATCCGCCATATTTGTTATTGATTGCAATAAATCAGAATTATCGTTATCTGCTGAAAAATGGTTTACGCCGTCCACATAAGTATTTTTATCGACGGAAAAATGTTGTAATCCCCATCTGGGTATTTGATTGTGTTGCACTCGTCAGACCATATCGACGCGAGTCTTAATAACAATTTGTGATTTTGTGATTGATTGGGTTTTCCACAGCGGCCTTAATCCAATCACAAACGATGCCGCTTTATTGCTACCCGATTAAATAGTTCTAAAAGAATTTAATTAAATACTCTTACAAGTTTAATGTATTAATTCGATTATGCAAGCATACCGATGAGTTGCGCTAAATGTACCCGAAAATAAAATGAATTGTTTTTGAAATACGCAATTTGCTCCAGATGTATCCTGTTGTTTGCAGTGATATTTCTCTCATTATCTTACCATAATTTCTGTAAAAACTGCGTTATAGGACAAATAAAACAGTAAAAAAAAAACAAATGTCGATCACAGATTATTTAAAATAAACAATAAACTTTGATATTTTTTGGTTCTGTTCAACTTTGAATTTTTTTTAAAAATAAATAGATTTATTTACATCTAAACGTTGTATTCCTCTTAAAATTTGAACCTACCAATGGTTATTCAATGTATAAATCAATACACAATATGGCTCCAGAGTATCTTAAGGAGCTGTGTATTCCAGATGAATTGGTTGATAGACGTCTCACGCTTCGATCGGCTACAACATCTGCAATGGGCAAAGTGATCTTACCAGCTCGCAACCAACGCACTAAATTTGGCGAGCGTGCCTTTGCTGTTGCAGGACCGAAGGCGTGGAATGCTCTTCCACCAATGGTTAGAAATAGTGAGAGTGAGATGATCTTTAGAAAAAGACTAAAAACACATTTGTTTGCTAAATCATTTCCACCATAATATTTTCCCCAATTCATTCACAGTGAAGCGCCCTTGAGGTATTTTTTTTACGAAAATGGCGCTATATAAGTTATCCAAATTTATTATTATTATTATTAAATACATATATTATTTTCGTTTATTCGAGTATATGAACAAAAAAAAAATTCTTGAATGTTTTTCGCAGACACACATTTTATAAACCTTATAAAATAAAACAACTTCCACGACACAACAAAAACTTCCACGCACTCCGTACACCATATGAAAATATGATTTAAAAAATGTAATTTAAAAAACGGGGAAAAATCACCTAAATTTTGCTTTTATTGAGCATTGCGCAGCGAATACGTCAACTAAAAAAAAACATGTTTTTATTAAATTATCAATTATAGTTTATATCGTTTTAAGATCATGTGCTTTGGAAATTGTGCATATGATTTTCTATCCTTCTTACTTGCTACCTTCTAAAGATAAGAGTCAGAAAAAATATAGGTTATAACAAAAGCCTTTCAAGAAGAAAGCAATAATGAAATTTGATTACAATGATGATAAAATTAATGTTTTGATTGTAGTTTGAATATCTATATGGCTCCATAAACCAGGCGATTTCAAATTTGATTGTTATTTTATGTGTTTACTCTTGTGAAATAATGAACAAGCATATTTTGTGAACACGTAACTTAAAATCTGTAAGTTATATAATATAAAAAGTTAATTATATTTCACATTACCATTAAAATTAATGAGTAGATCATACATTACATAATATAAATATATAAAACCCTTATCCGCACCCCGATGGTGCATAGGGCACTGCGTCATATAAACGCAGTGTTATCTTGATCGTTTACACATGAAGGAAAGGTGATCAGCCCTCCGCTTCAGGTACCAGTCCAGGGCAATATTGAATAAATATGACAGTGAAAAAATCACTTATATTTATTTTACCTCCCTTGGGAATCGAACCCGAAACCTCCAGAACGGTAGCCGAGCGTGCTGACCATTACACTACGGAGGCGGACAAGATCATACATTACAATAAACAAATATTAATATTAAATTAGTCTTCTTTTTCTTGTCATGTGGTGACTACTTATCACCCTTCAAGAGTATTGTAGTACCTAGTTGTACAGAAGAAGTCGACAATATTTTCCCTTCGTTGAGTACGTTCTCAAGGCAATGTTTAGTCTACTTCTTAATGCATTATAAATTGGTCACTGTTTAGCAAACAGAGAACCGCTGGTCGTGTTATCATTTATTCACTTTAATGGAACTATGATTGTACTGCAGCAAGGAAAAGCCGTATTTAATAAAAGCTGCTTAAAGATTTGTGTTTGATTCATTCTATTTATAACGACAAAGCTATCGTATTATCTAGGCTGCTCTCTGCGCCATTACGACACACAGAAAAATATATAAAACAAATTATCACAACGGATTGTAAGACTTGTAATAACAAATTGTAATGTGACATTACTTCAAAAAATTCGATAAACCTGGTCTATTGGAGGCAAACCAATTAAACATTTTTTGCGTATTGGTCGTAAGCAAGAAATATAATTGGATTGCCTAATGTTTTTTATTTTAAAAAATCCTGGGATTTTAGGCGTCCTTTACCGTTTTTTTTATGGAAAATATATCGTACTCGTATTTATTACCATAAATTACAAAAAATTAAAGCACTCATCAATAAAAGCAATGCCATGTTATTTGAACGGATATAAAACACACAAGAACACTGATTTTATCAATAACACCCCTTTCAATTTGTTAAATATGTTCTTTATATATATATATATATATATATATATATATATATATATATATATATATATATATATATATATATATATATATATATATATATATATATATATATATATATATATATATATATATATATATATATATATATATATATATATATATATATATATATATATATATATATATATATATATATATATATATATATATATATATATATATATATATATATATATATATATATATTTAAATGTTTGATTTTTTACACCTAAGATACCAAAATTGTAAAAACGGTTCAATAAGCGCGACTTCTGAACTTTTTATAGTTAGTAATTTTTATATTTTCACTTTTGTATGAAATTTTTGCAATTCAACTCGCGTGCGTGAGGGCAATCGTCAGTGAGCAGGAAAGCTTTGTGTGCATGTCAAAGTTTGTCCATTCCACGGGTATTTCCTTTCCGGGGGTAGGTTTGTAACATCCGCAAACCAAGGCGCACAAAACACACGACACAGAGCGGTGATACACGTTGTCCAAACAGAGATAAAAATGCATATTTCATTCGGTAAACTTACGGTGAACAGCACTGCACGGTTGGGCCTCCCACGTGAGTAAACAGTGCCACTACACGGGGACATAGACTAGCAGAAAGGCAATAAATGTGTACATTTCAATACGTAATATACTTGTACGATATGTAAAAAAATATTAATGTTATTTTTTGGCATCTCATCAAAGATGAAGAAGAATATGGAAGTCTGGGCATTTACGGGGCTGACGACAGTCATAGGCTGGTTTAAGTGATCACTTTACACACGTGTAACATTCACCAATTCTACACATTATTGACAACCACACTACTCAAATTCTTGGAAGTTCTATATATATGAACCAATTTAGAAACCTTGTTCTTGAATCACTAGAACTTCACTAGAGACATCTATTGGTGAGATGTAAAGAAGCTTTTTTATTAAGCAGAAACTCTTATATTAGCATGTGTGATCAATATATTTAGGCAATCTATTTTAATTAATTTTCCAAGTTCATATATGTTAATATATTCTTAATTTCCGACTTTCTCGTTTCTTCTTTCTTTTCGCAATTTAAATTACTTCAGAAAACATATTTACCTTTTCAAAATATTTAAAAGGCACTAATTGCATATTTCGTAGCTCCATAAATGTTTTTTAAATTTCATCCTAAAATATTTATCCTTTTTTTGCCAATTAACATTCATCTGCATTGGTTTTATGTAGCACAATTTATGGGTCAACTATAGTTTTTTGGATATAACTAAGTGCAATCCCAAAAATAGTTAATTAATCAAAATAAATATAAACAGAGAGAAAACAGAAAAACATATGTATTTTAAGACATATAAAATTTATTTTTATGATTATATGTAATTAAGATACTCGCATTATTTGTAATAGTTAAAACATGTTTTAAAATACTCAAAACATTTTAGAAAGTTACTTATTCATAAAATAAATAATCAATAATGAAAAAAAAATCACCACACGATACTATTAAATCAACAAACACTATAAAAATCAAAAATGCAAACGCCATTTGAGAAAAAAAAATAGTGGTAAAGGGTTAATGATATAAAGTGTATGTAAAGAGTCCCGTTGAAATCAACGTTTTATTAATTATAACACTGGCATATATGCTTGAATTGTCAGTCCCGGTAGCTTATGAAGTTTTTTTTATATAAGAAAAACACCATTTTCGCATAAATCGAACGAAGCGCAACTGCCGACACAATATTGCTCTATACTATTTAAAAGAACTTTCAACAAGTTCAAACGAAAAACTCATCTTAAACCATTCATTCCCCCACCCGCGGTGCAACTGAAAACGTCATCAGTTGTCACAGGGGATCGTGACAGGTAAGTTTTCGTGTTCATATTCCCTGACATTTTTCACAATTCCTTGCAGCATGATGCTGTCTGGATGCATTTCTAAGCATAGAATGTCATTTTTTACCCCTGAGAGCAATGCTACATTTTCTAGAAAATTTTTCGAAACTCTGAAGATCCCGTTTTATTTTAATTATTAAGTATATTTGGTGCCACGACGGGATACAAAATAATGAGAGCTTATTTTTAATGAATAATAATAATAACTACTAAAATTTGTATTTTAAGTGTAAAATTTATATCTATACACAAATTATTTAGAAACATGTTATAATTTTAATCATAAAAACCTCTAATTTGAATATTTTATATACTCTCATATTTCACAAATTTGATTAAAAATACAAATTTTATTGTTGTTGTTTCAGATTAAATAAACATCTTAATCATCTAGAAATCCTTAAACGTGTTGTAATACTTATTTCAAATATGCATTACTCAAGCATGTCAGCTATTTTTAAATATCAATTTTATGTCAGAATGTATTTAGAGATATTTAATTTAACTATACATAACTCTAAGTAAAATTTTGATGTCATACTAAAATATACAGGTAGTAACCAAAATAAGCTATACGACAAATATTACACGGTGTCCATATAAAAAAAATAAAACTAAAATATTATTAATGGTACATTCGATAAACAAAATAATGAATACGTTCCTTAATTATCATAAAGAGCTGTTTAAAAAAGTAGTAGTGCATTGTAAAAGGTGCTATCGCAACTAATATAACGGTATAGAAATAATTCTATAAAATGATTGATATTTTTTTCAAAAAGTTCATTGTCAACTGAACTCTTTTCATTGGAAACAGAAAAAGGAATATAAATTTGACTTTATTTTAAATGTTGTAAGTGTAGTTATAGGACCACATGAATTCAAATTTGATAGTTTGTTCAGTGGTTTTAATTATACATTTATTGTTTAATTATTTAAAATAAAACCTGTTTAAATTTTATTAGTAACACCCTGTATAATTCACAACACATAACAATAATTGATCAATCACTCGATATCTGATAGATAAGTTTATGTAAATACGTCGAGGAAATCGAGCCCCTTTGATGTAATGAAATAATTTATTATTTAACCTCTTTTTAAATACATGGCAAAGGAGTATCTGACAATCAATCATGGCGGAATGTGTCATGTGAGTAGACAAACATCACCAGCGGACCCTCGAGACTGGCTGGTAGAAGTTCCATAAACTATTCTGTAGGTAAACTTGGGTAGAACAAAGATTTTCCATAAAACACAATACGATTCGAGGACATTTTTCCTTTTACGAGTTGGCGTGTATTCCCTCGAGCTGGTGCCAGCTCCAAGTAAATATGAATAAACTTCCACTTGACCGTTCGTAGGCGCTGAATTTTTTAAAAGATCGTTAAATATTTATTTTCAAAAAATCTACCACACTTTTATATTTTAAAAAATATGAATACAGCTTGAATATATTACCTTATCATCAAACCATTTACTCAAAATATATTCGCTTAACATTTTTAGAAAATTTAGTAGTACAATAATACTAAAATTTTGTTTTATTTAAGGGGTAACTTGTGAAAGAACTCGTATATAATTGTATTTTTACTACAATATGCATATCAAACACAAACATTTTTATTTATTACTCTTTGTGTTCAGATAAATCTTAATTGATGAAATGAAAAGTTTAACTACGAGTGTCATACGTGATATTCCAGGTCCATATATACATACACATAAATGGTATACTATACATAATGTACCATATGATGCGTAATTTTTAATTAAAAAGGGGGATAAAGTTTTTGCAGTTCC
Organism: Brachycentrus maculatus; assembly: GCF_059751285.1. Lineage (NCBI taxonomy): Eukaryota > Metazoa > Arthropoda > Insecta > Trichoptera > Brachycentridae > Brachycentrus > Brachycentrus maculatus. The sequence continues at coordinate 1,533,210 of NW_028280764.1, forward strand.
AAAACTATTTTTCTAATAATTGTTTTCGTTTAAACCCATTGATGGCGAGTGGTGTAAAACAAAGCCTTTCATTTTAAGGATTTATTCATTAAAATGTAAATTGTGAATTAATCATTCTCAGCCGCGGACCGAGCGCTTTTAATTTGTTAAAAGCGCTCGGAAATAACAATCTGGATAAATGAACATTTTTCCGGCCCGACTATATTTGCTCTACCGTGCAAAAGCACTACGCAGTACATAACGCACAATTCACAATAATATTTACAAGTACACAATACTATGCATTGATGGTTGAGTGCAGTATCACACTTCTCTACCTGTTATTTCAAGGGAATCGAAATATTTTTTTAATCCTCGTGAATTAATCGAAAATAGATTGTTTGTTGTGTACCTACTAAATGTGTGAGAATTTTTACACCCATATTTTTTGATAGAGTTAATGAACTTTTAAATTTTTTAATCTTATATGGATTTTATAAATACATAATTGAAACGGTGACAACATTAATAAAAACAATAAAAAGAGTATAAAACTTCAATTATTTATACATGTACAAAACACGTGAAATGAATTTTTATTTATTTCCAAACAATAGATAGATTTTTTTCATAATGAATTACTTTTAATATTGAAAAATTAAGGCAATGCTCAAAGAAATAAATAAAATGCTCTTTTTTTCATTTACAAAAAGATATTATACAAATTTTATGGTGGGGTTTCCTGTAGGTACTTCACATTTTCTTAATGAAAGTAAAATGACATTTTAAAGAAAATTTATGTATTTTTATGTTTAAAAAAATATCAAACACGCAAAAACGCACACACACTATTTATAATGATAAAATGTTTTTAGCATAGATTTGGTGAATCATTTTATTTTATTTACGAAATCAAAACTTAAATTCATTGTTAATATTGAACCAAATATGTCAGATGAAGCTTCAATTTCAAATCTGCTGGACGACGAGTCTACCAATTCACAATAGAATAACATAATGTTACAATATTATTTGCTCTTTTCCCTGCGAGAGAATCAGTATTCACGGCTTGATATGAACACAAAAGGGTTCATAAAATTCGCTCTAGATAAACAAGTGCACAAAATCATAACCTAGAAAATTCGGCGCGCTTTTGTATGCATCCGAAGCGGATCGCGTTAGTTGCGCTTCACGCCGCTACGCGCTATTTTCAATACGACAATCATCTCACTTCTCCATTCATGATGCTGAATAATGCACTGCCTGGGCGTATTTATTATTATTATCATTACACTTGCCCCCATGGAGTCACCCCCTCTGGTGTAAAATCCGATAAATTCGGATCCATGTAAATCATAAGCGGGACTGGGTACAGGGGCGGCCACCCTCGTAACGTGTTAATTAAGGGGGTTTGCCCATCGCCGAGGGATGAAAGTCAATTTACACTTTACACAACATGATATAGCTCATTTCACATGCGGATCTGGCTCGCGGTGACGTGCGGAGGGTGCCGACAGGGCACGGAGCCTTCCTCCCAGCCAATGATCGCTTATTCCTGAAGGTACACACTGCGAGCCACAGGGATGCGACCGATATTTCAATCGACTAAACTGGTCCAAACTAGAAAAACATAACTTAGTTTTTAGATAATTGTATCTTTTTGCCTTATTTGCACATTGAATATAAATGTTTTGTTTTTTTGTTTTTGCAGAACAAATAAAATTTGGAATCAGTAGACTAATGGCGGAAAAGACAGACGATGAAGAAGAAGATGTGGCACCTCTTCACAACAACAACATATATCCCAAGGCCATGTATGCGGCAATGGAAAGAACTGGATCTATGTGCAGCCCCACTCGTTCCCGATCTCGATCTCATTCCCGATCCCGGTCCCGGTCCCGTTCTACTTCTCCCGAGCTGGAGGTGGACTCTCCTCCCCCGCCGCGGGTCCCCCCCACGCCCTCCCCCGCCCCGGACCTGGGCAGCAGTCCGCCCATGAAGCGCTCCGAGACCTTCTCCGTGAGCGCGCTGCTCCGGCCCGACCACCCCCGCCCGCAGCGCTCCCCTCCCACCGACGGACCTTCCTTCAGCGAATCAGTCACCGTAACCAGATCTCTATTCTACCCCAACATGCCGTTCGCCGGGTTTTTAAGAGATTCTAACCCTCAGAAAAGTAGTCAAGAATACTCCCCCGGCACAAGTCAGGGGTTCTTTCCGAGACACTTTGTTCCTCCGGGGTTTTTCCATCCCGGAATGTATCCCTCGAGTCCGATGATGACCGGAAAGGAAGGCGATGAAAGAGGGTTCTTCGCGAACCCGGCTACCTTGTACCTTAGTGCTGTCCAAGCGGCAGCGGCGGCGGCGCTACAAGTGGGAGGTGGTCAAAGTGGTGGTTCTCCCTACTGTCCTCTACCAGCGGAAGAACTATTCCGGTTAAGTCAGATCCACGCGCAGCATCAGCTGCTCTTGAGACCAGGAGCGCATTCCCACGGCCACCCTCTTTCGGATGTATTTTCTTGTGTTAAATGCGAGAAAATGTTCTCCACTCCACACGGGTTAGAAGTACACGCTCGTCGCTCCCATAATGGCAAGAGACCTTTTGCCTGCGAACTCTGTAACAAGACGTTTGGACATGAAATCAGTCTGAGTCAGCACAGGTAATAAATAACTTCATTCGTTTCGTAAATTTCTTAATCTAATTGTATTTTTTTTTATTAATATTGATACATGCCTTCGTTCCGTTCCCCAGGGCGGTGCACAGCGTAGAGAAGGTATTTGAATGCAAGCAGTGTGGAAAGACCTTCAAGAGATCTAGTACCCTGTCCACGCATCTACTCATCCACTCTGACACCAGACCTTACCCCTGCCAGTATTGTGGGAAACGGTTCCATCAAAAGTCAGATATGAAGAAACACACTTACATCCATACAGGTATGTTTGAAATAATCGATTCCTTCATTGCATTAACTTATGACAAAACTCCGCTTTTCTGTTATACGAATTCGAAATAAAAATAGGTATATGAGTATATTCTACAATGTTTATGATCACTGTAATATGTATCAGCATACCCTGAATTAACAAATTTGTACAGGTCCGTACTCTCACAGTGCTGAAAATTAATATTCACGGAAATTTGGTTGGGTGTTATAATTATTCTCTGGCCAGTCCGCGGTCAAATTGAGGTCTAGGCACCTAAACAGGTATCATGTTTGTGGAAAATAGCGCTTCCAGTTATAGTAATTGTTCATTTGTACCTTCGGAGAGCTGTTTTAATCCAGGTGTAGGTCCAACCGCGGTTAACTGGCACGTTTAGAGCTTTACCTTCCATCGGTCTACTTTTCCCTATTCATGAAAGCGGTCGCGGATTAAACTATTGTTTGCTACATCATCTCTGATCTTAAGACCCAGTATGGTTTGCTTTTGATACAAACAAAGGATTTAATAATCCGTTCTTACTCTCCCCTATGTTATGTCCAATTTTAAGTGTGGATTTCTTTCATAATGTATTACGCTTAAATCTATGTACAATTATAAAGTCTTTTACTAGGAATTCCCAAACAAAGAATTTATACGAGAAAGAAGTTGAATATTCCACCAAAATCATTACTGAGATAAACGTGAAAACTATGTATAGACCAGTTTATAACAACACATTGGTACTACTTTATGCTTGAATAGCAGGATCTCAAACTTAATGCTAGATCGAAAATATAGATTTTTAATTTTTACGTACATTTTTTGATGTAATCGTATAAAATTCATAATTTAGATTTTTTTAAAACGTATGTTTTAAAACCAAAGAATTTTATTAAATAAATAAAATATATTTAACTTTCTTTAAATATTTTAAAATTATTACCGTATTCAAAATAATATTCTATTGTCTATTTTTCTTCGAAAAAGAAGAAGAAAAATGTCTATTTTATTAATAAAATAAATGCCGTAAGTACATAAATTATTTTTCAATTATAAAGTAATCCTTTTACAAATGATACTCAGATCCCATATAACACGCACTCAGAAACCGCATGAGGGTTTCTACTAAACGTTCGTGAATATCCTCGCATAATCTCTTAACGTAATCTCCGTGTCATCCACGACGATGATCCCCTTAACCGTCTTGTGCCTGCACCACTATCCAATAGTGGTTGACTGGTTTCATCACGACGGTGATTACTAAACTCTTAATCCAGGGTAGAAAGGGATATATCGGGTCTATGTGACAGTACGAAAAATGAAGTGTTTCTCGTGCATGTTTTACTCGGGTTGTCGCTGCTTCGTTTATTTCACTGCTGGGGATCAGGTTAAGAGAGCCCGTCTTAAGAACAACTCCCCGAAAGCCGGTAATTAGTAAATAATTCATCTTGGGTTGAGGAGGGGAGTAGCAACCCTTCAAGACCTCCCCTTCCTGCCGCCTCCCCTCCCCGAGACCTATCAACCCGACGATTTGCTTCCCACACCATCACCCCTTCCCCGCGAGCTTTGTAATTAATAATGGTACGAAAATATATTTAGTAAGGGTCTGATACATAGAAAGTATATTACTTAACCTCTTTGGTTCATCGGGTAGTTACATTAAGTAAACTCAATGCAGATTTTCCTCAAAAAGCAAAATGAATTCCACGTATCCGTATAAAATCATCGCATTTTTTATAAATCTTCCAAATGATATACTCGTAGATGTAGATCTTTGACTAATTAAGGCATCATATATTGTTTAAAAAATCAAGAAATTAACATTATATTTGCAGTTCTTGTTGCGATCCATTGAAAGATATATAAACTTCATATAAAGTTCATATTCTTATATCTGCACCCAAATGACGCATGAGATACCGTATTGGGACGACTCGATGTTAACTCAATCATTATTTTATGAAAGCAAGGTGATAGTTCCTTGTACTCCAAGCACAAGGATCAGATTTTTTTAAATGAAGGCTTTTTATTTCGTTTATCACGTTTATTGTAATGATAACTTATGAAAATAAAATAATATATCCTTAATAAACAAATTATTACTCCCACCAGGACCTTTATAAAGCGTGTAGTTCCTTCTTGCAGCCGTCTGCGTCTGTTCAAATTAAAATGCGGGCAGGTTAGATGTAGTAAATAATTGAGCGCAGGGTTGAGCGAACATAAATACTTGCCGAATGGCATTTTAATCAGTGTCTTAACTTTTGGTTCGGTGATTAATGGCCCGATGGCGGGGGACGGTGGGGCTGGGGGTGGGGTAGGGTGCAGGGAGCGGTTGGATCCAACCAAGAGGAGGTATTTAGAGGACAAAGAGGGTCTCACCTGAAGTTGATAACAATTAGGGAGTCCTTCGTCATCGGTCTGGGTGGAATTTGAGTTTTTACTTCACCAATATCCGTGTATAATTGTGAAACTTTAGTTTTTGTCGTAGTTACACACGACCCTTATGGAATCAGTATTTATTTATAATTTACGGCTACATATTGTCATTAATTTTCCCTGCTTTTAAAGTTCAAGTTTTTATTAACATTGTTTAATGCTCTTTGGCTGTTAATTGGAATATTGTCACATTTGCACCTTTCCTTACCTTATATTTCAGGCTTTATATTACAGTTATGTATAATTTTATCATTTTTAGTAAGATTCGACTACTCTTTTTTTACTATAAATTAAGTGCGTCACAAAAATGTCATTGCTTTTCTAATAAATTCTTTTCACACCGATTACATTACCTGATCGTAATGTTTAAATATACGTATTATTAAATCTACATTATTATAAAGAAATCGGGTAAAAGCTCACTGAAATTCATTTTTAATGTTTATTCGTTAAAAAAATACACAATGACACTGTCTCAAAAATAAAAGTTTTTAAATTCATTTCCGTGAAATGAAGTAGCTTCACCCGTTGCGCACACAATTATTGGAATGGCGTTAATTCCCAACCACTCACATTTTTAATTACTTATTCTATAGGAAAAAATGGCCACTGATTATACTCGAAGTGAAAGCCACTGGGGAGACGGGGCTAATTTGATACCGTGTTTAATTTTTTTCCTCTCACGTCTGCTTCGTATCTCGGAGACAATTAGCGTCCGCCACGACTTACCCCGGCCTCCTCATAATAATGTATGTCTGTTTGCTCTTTCATTTTACTGATTTTTTTCGAACTTTTTTCAGTTTGTTTCCCTCGCCTGAAATTGTTTTTGTTTTACTTATTGCATTTTTTAATACTAACTGGTATCCATTAAAGATCACAAAAAAATATTAATATTTTATTTGCAGTATTTTATTGCTTTATAAAACGAATAGAAGCCATCCAAATACTTACTTATATGGCTTCTATTCGTTTTATAAAGCAATAAAATACTGCAAATAAAATATTAATATTTTTTTGTGATCTTTAATGGATACCAGTTAGTATTAAAAATACATTATATCTTTATTTTTTTCGGAGAATAAATATACTTCATTATAAACAATTATTACAGAATCTTTGTTTCAATAATAAAAATAGGCGTTATCTGTAATCATTTATGAAAAAAAAATTAACACAATTTTGATAATGGATGTACCAAATAATGACTGATGAAATTCTGATCCTATATTAAATCTTTCTTCTGAAATGTAATAAATCCAAAATGACGTTATTTTTTGTTGTTATTTAAAATTCTTTAGATATGATCAATAATTCTAGGTCTAAAAAAATAATAAACAGAAAAACACATGTATTGATCATTTTAATGAATCGAACTTCACGTAAAAATGCTTTCGAAGCTTATAATATTTAGAATAAAAATTGGAAATATACAAATCGATAATTCATTACTATTCCTTTTACGAGTAAGCCTATTTGGGAATGAAAGAATTCAAAACCTGCATATTTTTTACGTGCGGAACTTTGACCGAATATTAAATTTAAAATCGAAGATTTCTTCTGGGGGCAGCTTTGGTATTCAATAAAATGCTAATGCTCCATCTATTAATCATCGTTTTCCAATCTTGCCATCGCTTCATTTGCAAGGAATTCTCATAGCCACTCCACCCTTGGGCGAGGTGGGTTCGTGGGGTGGCTTCGGGGAGTGGGGACATTTTTATATCGGGTTAATTACTTTCAGAAGCACGTTTTTTACTAATGCCTCGCTCTTTGTGTATCCTTCGCGGAAGAACGCGGCGTACTTAACTCTTGATTTCAGTACGAAGGCGACTCACGGAATAGCACGTAGAAGCTACCCACTCTTTTTTAATCAAATCACAAGATTTCTTAGTGTCCCTCGCAGCTTGTTCTGCTAAGATTCTGCTCCGTTAATGCTTAAACGTCGTTAAAAAAGATTGCATCCGCACTTTTATTTTATCTTAATGTCTCAGTTTTTTTTAATCAAAGTAATAATTTCTTTCAATTGGTGAAAGGAATTTTTAATTTTATCTACATATTGGCCAACAAGGACGAGAAAGGAATACGAGTATAAAAACGTTTATTGATATTCGGTCTCGTATATCATGAATGAATAAAAAAATATAGACTATATCAACTCAGACAAATGTTTAAAAAGAATTACATACGTGAACCAATAAGAGCTTTAAATACCAATACGCATGTATATACACCCATGTAAACCTATACACCAACACCTACGAGTGGAGTGTATGTTAAATCTTTAAACTCCCGCGTTTTGTTTGAACATTGAAAAGCCCCCAATGATTAGCAGTAGTCAACCAAAAGCTAACAATACTCTCTTGTCTCTGCGCCCATTCTAACAATACAGGGATCAAAACAGCACCCAGGGACAGTGCAGAAAGGGAGACCTCAAATATACCGTCGAATCCTAGGCTGCGAGTGATTGTTCGATACGTTTCGGGGAAGTGGTAGTGTTTTAAGGGTGCCGTTAGGTTTTATTCACCTTTCCCTTAATAGGTCGCCGAGTGTCCTGCCGTTTGCGCCTCCTGTGTGCTTGTATAAAATATTAGCTTTTCCCAAGTGAGCAGCAGGGTAATTAAATTAACGCCCCCTACCCCCTTTATTTTTATTGTTCCGCCAAGGGTGCTCCGCGGGGGACAGCCAACCCTCGCTGTAATAATCATTCTCTGGTCTTCATATTTGATTTTTTGCTCTCATGCTATCGTATTTTACTTCAAATGATCTAATGGCTCAAATTCATTCTAAGCGATGCGATAATATCTTAAACACAATAATTACATAAAATTAAAAATACCAAGAATTATGAAATTAATAACACAATTTAATAAATATAATTTTAATAAAAGATACATATTCAATAACTATTTTGTGCACGTTATAGTGTAAACATAAAAAAAACTACATTAAATTTGTAAAGTATTCGCGGATTGAATATTTAATGAAGTCAAATTCATTTCTTTTATTCTTCAGTGTAATATTTTAAGTACAGGGTAATATTAAAGGTATAATCAATAAATCGTTAATTATGTAACAAGCCCAAAGTTGATGAATCAAGTTACAGCAAAATAAGGAGCTTAAAAGGCAAATTGTATTGTTACCTATGATCACGTCACATCAAAATCATGAATAATAATGACGGGTAAAAACATTTTTGGCATATTAAAACCATCGTTAACTTTGTATTATTGTAATATAACAAAACCACTTAAAAGCGGTATTACACAAAGTGAACAATGAATGCTACGGAGAGTATTAATTTTTTTTTATTTAAATAAAATAATTCAATCATATCCGCTCCCTAAGTGGAGCATATGGAGTCCATAAACATTCTCCAGCCTTTTTTGTCGACTGCCAGCTCCTTTGCATCCTCTTAGGTCAGAGCCCCTTCCCGAAGTTCTGACGAGAACTGCCGACAGTGACAATTGAATGTATTTCTTTTTTTTATATTTAGTAAACAAAAATCATTTATTTGGATTTTAAATTATCTCCTCGTAAGACAGAACGGCTATCGACCTATTATCTATTTTCGTTGCGAAAATGGTGCCCCCTTTACAGATGGCATGCCTAAAATCAAATAAAGATCTCAAGTGACGTCGTCATCAGGGGTGTAGTGGGAATGCCAACTGCGTAGTATGGGGCCCAGGCTCGTCCGTGCCCGAGCCCAGGCGCAGCGCTATGCAGTCTGTCGGGGGGCGCCAGTTGGAGGCAGTCGATAATCGAATTTCCCAGCGTATCGGATTACAGGCGGGCGGCCACTCCGTGCGCCACTCATCAAATTAAATTATTCAATTAAATTGATAAATCACGTGGACGAAAGTGCCATCTATCGCAAGTCCCATGCACGAAAGCAATCTGATTCCAATTTGGATTCCATCTTTCACCTGATCCATCCCTGAAAAATCGCTTTAAACTAAGTAAATATATATGTATATTTATATAATATATATATATATATATATATATATATATATATATATATATATATATATATATATATATATATATATATATATATATATATATATATATATATATATATATATGTATATATATATATGTATATATATATATATATATATATATATATATATATATGTATATATATATATATATATATATATATATATATATATATATATATATATAGATATATATATATATATATATATATATATATATATATATATATATATATATATATATATATATATATATATATATGTATATATATATATGTATATATATATATATATATATATATATATATATATATATATATATATATGTATATATATAAATATATATATATATATATATATATATATATATATATATATATTTATATATATATATATATATATATATATATATATATATATATATATATATATATATATATATATATATATATATATATATATATATATATATATATATATATATATATATAAATATACATATATGTATATCCTGGGCGATGGTCATTAAGTAAAAAGTGGTTACAACCTGGATTTGCGTACTATTTCCATATTTTAGGTTTTTATTGACATATCTTGAAGGATCTGCTTTTTTATGTAATATCACAACCAATGCGTATTTTTTAACATAAATTTATTTGACCAGTGACCAGGTTATTTTATTTCAAAACGCTCACTGTTCAATGAGCCTTAATTTATAAAGCTATTCAGTTGTTGTTTTATTATACTTCTGAGTGTCTCAAAAAAAAGTACTAGAAATAATTATTAGAATTTGAATATCCTTTTCTATTCCAGATAATTAAAAAAAAAATCCATAAAAATACAATTCAAACGTTTTTTTATTACAAAAAATGGCTTTATTTTCTTTATTATTTTAAGATTATTACATCATTCAAGTATACTTTTTTAGGGTTTGAGTACTCGCGATTATTTTTTCAGTGATTTTTTTTTCACTTTTGCCCGTTTACTTTATTAAAGTAAACGGGGAAAGTATTTTTTTCTCCATATTATCAATAAGGAGAAAAAAAAACGTACGGACCAATATTATTAACAGTAAATACGATTTAAAAAAAATCATCCCACACGTATCTATTTCAGTCAAACGTCAAAAACATAAAAAAAATGTACCCATCATTAATATTACCTACCGTTTAAAAAATCATAGTATTACGTATTGCACTCAAAGATCATTATACTCAATATTCATATGGTCCAATTTTCTTAAAAACTTTTTTTCATTGTAAAAACGTTGATTACTTATTTTAATATGCTCATATTAATATTCCATTACAAGCTCGCGCCCCCTTTACGCACGCCCGATGGTACACTGCCAAATATTTGATCACAATTGTATTTATTCACAATAGTTGATATTCCCGGTTCTGGGGACTGAGTTGCCACAACCCTTATTGAAAATAACCCATATTAAGTTCCATGGGGGAGCATGTTTGCAAACTTACACAATATTTTTTTTTCAAAATTTAATTCACTCCTACCTAATATAAATTCATTATTCAATAACCAGAACTTTGGAGTATTAAATAATAGATAAGTTTAGGAAATTATGCATGTTGGAATGTGAATTTTATTTTGTAGGGCAAATAATGAAATAATTTTCCAAAATAATATACCATAATCTTTATAATGTTTTTATACTTTTTAGTACTTAAGTAAAAAATCTCATTAATAAATTTCATGATAAATTACATTACTTCAGGTGTAAATTCATTGAATAATTATTGAACTCACCACATATGTATATTGACCCTATTCACACGAACTCTGAACATTATATAACCCAATTGTGTTATGAACATTATAAACATTATGTCCGCTTCCATAGTTTAGTAGTAAATGCGTTTGGCTACCGTGCAAGTCCCAGGCTCGATTCCTCGATGGGTGAAAATAAATAAAATTGATTTTAACTCTCATATTTATTGAAGTGGTATAAGGAGCGCAAAACTGCTCATCTTGCCTTCATACAATTAACAATTAAGCTGCGTCGTTACAATGCAGTGCCCTATGTACAATTGGGTGCGGATAAGGGTTGGAAGAAGAAGAAGATGCATTAATAGGAAATAAATCTGAAAATAAAATTTTGTTGCACTTAATTAGCATTAATAAATATCATCAAGTAATAAAGCATATTTTCATTTGATTTTTTTTATAGTAATCAAAGGAAAAAATACTATTTTTAGAAAACAAATTAGATCAAACGTAAATAACTATGCGCAGTTTAAGTATATATGTACCTGTTGAAAACACATATTCAAAATATCGCCTTATATTTACGTTTCAATATAACTATGTACATGTTTTTTTTTAATTCGTTTGTTATATTATTGAAAAATATTTTCCAATTTAACTTCTACTGTTCCATCATACTATCTGTGGAATCAATCTTGTGGATTGGTTTGGAGCAGTAAATGATACCTCCTTCACCATTCCGGTCTACTATGGGCCACTCTCTTCAGCTTCTCATACGTTGAACATCCCATATCCTCGTACAAGTCACAAAGATATTCGCGGCATACTTATAATAAATTTAATATTTTCCTATGCCGATCAATGTTCAAAGCACCATCAATTTTTTCCAAGTTATTTCGTATTTTTTAAAATTAGGATAAATCAAATTTTTCAATCTACAAAATGGCTCGTCCGCTTCTGTAATGTAATAAATCGTTTAATGAATATCTTGATTGTATTGGTTTCCCGATACTATTATAATTCATTTTAGTTTGTAATGAGTCGGCGTAGTTCGGCGCTCGGCGCCTACTAAAGCTCCCATTGTATGCGCGTGCGCGTGCACCAAAACAAAAAGCGTGATTTATATCCCGAGCGTAATGAAAATTCCAAAATGGAGATGTGGCGGTTATGGTATATTGCATTGTTCATTGGAGATTCAGTCCACTAATATGACATAAGCCGTGAAGTTACTGAACAACACCCTCTGCTAGTATTTAATAGGAATTTAAGAATGGCGGTAATTCATGTTTCTTAGCAAATAATAAAATAATTATAAACTCTCCATTTTTTTAAACCCTTATCCGCACCCGATGGTGCATAGGGCACTACACCATATAAACGCAGTGTTATCTTGATCCTTAATACTTGAAGGGAAGGTGATCAGCTTTCCGCGTCGGGTACCAGTCCAGGGTAATGTTGATAAAATATTAGAGTGAAAAAGTGTTTTTTTTTTCACTCTAATCTTTCAATACCTACCTACAACTCCGACACTGAATCAATTTTTAATTTAAAATCACGATTGAAGCACAGATGAAGGGAAATAGAAGCAGAGGAAGACCGAGGGAGCGTTATCAAGTATTTCAAATACTTGAAAATGGACAGGTTAACCGGCGGGTATAAGGAAGAAATGTTGAACATATGAATTTGGAAAACGCGGGGATTGTTTTGCAAAGACAGATTGGTGTGACGTTCTATTCTCTGTGCCTACCCCTGTGAGGAAGCTGCTTGATTGTTAGTTAGTTATTCTTCTTAGCCTTATCCGCACCCAATGGTGCATAGGGCACTATTGACGCAGTGTTATCTTGATCGTTAACAGATGAAGGCAAGGTAATCGCTCCTGCGCTTCAGGGACCAGTCCAGGGTAATATTAGTTTGTAAAATCACGCATATTCATTTTACTATTGTTATAGTTAGTTAGATAATTTTTAATTTATATGGACTTTCGCATTACCAGATAGATGCTATTATACTTTTTTTTGAACCAGTAACATTTTTTTATTGGGTATACGTATAATCTATCAAACAAACATATGCAATCTCAAACGTGGACTCTGAACCATATAACTTACTTATCTAAGCCATTGTGTACAATTTGCCATCAAAATATCGCCGTAAAATGTGTCTAAAGGTAATTCAGTACTGGAATTATCATCCTATTATCTACAAATATTTACAGATTTATTACTCTTTCTCAAAACACTAATTTTACCTAAATCCACAACTGCAGGTTTTTCCCATCATAAAAATATGTAAACGCGACGCCATAATACGTTATCGACGGAATTGTAAAAAGTACGCGATTCATACCCTGATTTCAGGTTTCTTTGCTTGTTTTATCATATCGTTGTCATACAGAAGAAAGTGACCAAGTGCATTTTTTACAAAAACGTGATCATTGGCTATTTGATATCTTACTAGCTTAATATTGCCTTGAAAAAAATTCCAAAGGAGTTTAAACTTGAAATTATAAAATATTGATTTGTTAAAAATGACTAAGTTTACTTTCTTGCCAAGCGAAAGTGACTTAAATGGCCCTCTTGAACATTTAACGTTTTGGTAGTTGGTCACTTTTTCCTGTACGACTACGATATGTATACGGGGACCTTTAGGCACTGTTATCTGAACGTTAATTTTATAATGTCATAAAAAAGAAACAATAGTTAATAAAGTAATAAAGAAACATCAAATCATAATAAACATTTACCTTAATTTTTTTTCATTTATAAATGTCTTATCTAACGATCATAGGGTATTGCAATGCATTGATGAGTTTCAGAACTAGTGACGTCATTTACTTAAGTTATATTTCAACTAACTAACTAGCTACTTAACTAACTAAATAACTTACTTAACTAACTAAATAACTAACGATCACGCTGCTTTTCTAAAGAGGTACGCAGAGAGATTAGAACGCCACTCCACTCTGTCTTTTCAAACTTTATTCGCCTTTTCCACATTCATGCATCTCCTACTACATACATACCCGCCGATTATTTCGACTCCTGACCTAACTACTTTCAAGTATTTGACATACCTGATCATACCAAATTTTTCTCGATCTTCCTCTGTTTTTTTATATCTAAATTCGCATCATAAATTTGTTTTGCCGTACATTCATCACTCATTGGTTTCACATGTCCAAACCATCTCAACACACCTTTCTTAATTTTATCGATAATGCTTATCTCAGCCTTGCATTCTTTCTTTATTTCATCATTCGAACATCTATCATACATCGCTTTGCCGCACATTCGAGATAAATTATACCAAAGTATAATTAGATTTTTTCGTTCTATTATTTATTTAATACTACCCTGGACTGGTACCTAGAGCGGAGGACTGATTATCTTTCCTTCATGTGTTAACAATCAAGATAACACTGCGTTTACATGATGCAGTGCCCTATGCACTATCGGGGGTGGATAAGGGTTTAAATAAAAATAAAAATATATGAATTAGAAAAAAAATATTTGTATTTTATCAGTGTATGTATTCGTAGATATATTTGCCTGAGTAGGTGCAGAATAAGAGTAAAATTAAGCATCTCCCAAAAGCGCAACAACATTACACCAGCCGCGCTGTGCACACAAATATTCCAACAAAGGCATCTAACAGGTTTTTCCCTCCCCTATATGAATAATTCCGGGTGGATATTAAAAAGTGGAAGAGATTAGCAACCCGATCCACCCAACGGTTAGACACTGTAACAGCCAGAATCCAATTTTCCTCGGGTGTAATTCTCTCCGCTACATGGGATGAGGATGGAGAAAAATAACAATCCGAAACGCTAAGTGCACCCAACATGTGCGCAATAATAATATGGCCCCGACTCACTTGAGCACATGTCAATGTGAGATTTCTAACGGCAATATTTACGTAACAGAAGACGTACTATCTGTTTAAACATATTTTTTTAAAAAACACGTTTTGTAAATTCAAGGTATATATTAAAATAACAACTATATTGTGAACATTATAGTAGTGTATCATACCAGTCTGATGTAGTCAGTTACTACGAAACCCAGTTGCTGGTCAAATAAAATTCATGTTAAATGTTCATGGAAAAAACTACAAAGTTGTTATTTTATTTTATAAAAAAACTGTATTGTTTTTTTCCTCATATTTTCCAGTATATGTGGAAAAAACTATGTAGTTGTTATTTTATTATATAAAATGCAATTCCACCAAAAAATGTCTGTACAAAAGAACAGAAGACGTACTATCTATTTTAACATATCTTTTAAAATTATATAATGTATTATATAATTATGCATGATAAAAAACGACTGTATTGTTTGTTCCACATATTTTCCAATACATATGTGGAAAAAACTATATGTAGTTATTATTTTATTACATAAAATGTAGTTCCACCAACAAATGTCAATACAAAAATTAAAGCGCATAAATTCAATTTCCAAACCCTCATCCCCACCTGATGGTGCATAGGGCACTGCATCATATAAACCCAGTGTTATCTTGATCGTTAACATATGAAGGAAAGGTGATCATCCCTCCGCTTCAGGTACCAGTCCAGGGTAATATTGAATAATTATTAGACAACAAAAAAACCTGCTTATTACTAAACGCGTAATGCTTCTAATATTAAATATATGGGATTTTGTTTTTGTTTAAAACTATAAATTTTCACAAAACAGAGGTGGGAATTCAGAATGTCATGTGTTATATCTTAAATGTGTTCAATAACCACTAATATGATACTTTTTCTAGACATTTAACATGATATTATTAAACGTTATTGTTTCGGATGGTTTATAACCTAAGTTAGGCAAATCACAACCCGCCGGATCTTAGCATTCCGGAGCCGTTTGGAAAGATTGGGTCAAGTTTCCGTAAAATCTCTCAGTCTTGTTCGGCACACACGGAATCCTCGAGCATATATCGCCGCGAGGGCGGAGGAAGGGCGGAGGAGGGTTCAATTCCAGTCTCGGCCACGTTCCATCCGAAACGGCTTTATTATGATTCACGCAGTACTCGCACTCCTAACGACCCGAGGGAATTTGTTTCACACTATTCAGAAAATCCCGAATGTCGGGACTAACCTTCGGTATAACTCACTTCCGCACGCCGATTCATTCTACAAAACATCACATAAATAGAAGAGAAAAAAATACAAAAAAACAGACGTAAAACAATTGCTCTTATTTTTATATGAATTAAAAACTAACCATTGCGAAAAGAGATCAATATTCATGGTAAAGGGTCCGCCAAATAACATTTTTTTTTTGAAAATGGGGCGCAAAACATCGAGTGTAGCTTCGGCTGTGTGGCACGTAGCGCCGTCCTGTTGAAACCAAATGTTGCCAATATCCTCCTCTTCAATTTTTGTGAACAAAAATCCGTTCAACATGGCCCGATAACGATCGCCATTGACTAACGGCCACTCCTTGCTCATTTTCAAAGAAAAATGGCCCAATTATGCCTCTGGACCAAAATCCGCACCAAACAGTGACTCGTTTTGGGTGTACCGGCTTTTCAATGTATGCGTGCGGGTTTTCTGTGCCCCAAATATGACAATTTTGCTTGTTTACATACCCGCCAAGATCAAAATGAGCTTCATCCGAAAAGATGATTTTTTTGGCAAAATCGGCATCTTCTGTAAGTCGAATGTCGCAATATTTCCCAGCGTTGTTCAAGCGTATACACAACCATATTCGCTCAGCGGAAGGATAAAACTAATTATCTGTCAAATCAAACATGAGCTAAATGTTACCATTCACGAAATAAGCACTAGTTAAAAAAAAAAACTTTAGATGGCGGACCCTATATAATACGCTGAAATATCGCACTGAACGGTTTCAGTAAAGTAAAAGTAAAACTAAAAGATTAATTTTAGAAAAAATTATTACTATTTTCAAAAACAAAACATTTTGTATAATATATCTTTATAACATTATACCTTTAAATATGCCTTTATACATTTAAAAAATAAATTAATATTACATTATCAATCTGTTATCGTCAAAATACTATATAACACAATATATTAAGGCCGAGATCTTGAACGTTGAAATTCATAACGCGGACGACCGCGCCTGATGTCTTAACACAATTATGTCGGTGACTCCTTGTCTTTCAATAGATCTTTTCTTTTCAAAGCCATAAATATATTTCGAGGAAAAACTTAATACGAAAACGGCGTTTCAAAAAAAAACAATACGTTAAATGTTACCTGGGTTTAAAATAAATTTGAGGAAAGTTGAGATTTTTTGAATACTGGGCCTTAGAAGGCAAAAATTTATATAAAATCATAAATAAATTCTTGCAACTTAATATGGACATATTGACGTGTAACAATTTAAAGTGAGTAATGTATTTATAGGGTAGGAAATCAAAACGATGTATACATCTTCGAAAATAATTTTACTTACTTTTATAGAGGCATTCTTTTAAGTTTTACCTCTGTAAAATATTGACCGTTTACTTATTTGACGCTTCGAAATAAAACACGAACTTCGTTTTCTTCGGAAGCCGAAAATCAAAAACCCCGTAAAAGTGCCTACAAAGGTGAATGAAAGATTTCTACGTCCATATTTCCAGCTCCCTTTCATCACTTTTGACAGACTTGTGTCAATTATTATAAAACGGCACGTCTTCACGTCACTAAACCTACAGTAGAAATATCATTCGGATTTATATCTGCGGCAAAGAGTTTCAACCCTTCTAATATTTCTTCAAAGGAATCTTTAGTAATCATGACCTGCTCAGTAATGAAATCTGTTGCTATTTACTTTCTTTATCAGTTTTTTTTTTAATTCTCGGATCTTGATTCTTGTTATTCAATGAGCTATATTTCTGTATCTTCGTAGATAATTCAAATGAAGATTAAAACTAATATATATCATACATACCTATTTCTTCCCTTAACATTGAATTTCTGACGTTGTGGATTGAGAACTGATTCCAATAAGCTCATGTCGTTAGAAATAAAATCCAAGTAATTTTATATTTGACAGGTGTTGTGGCGTAGTCGGGTAGACGCTCGACTGCGAAACTGACGTTGCGGGTTTGATTCACGCCAATGGCAAAATGAATTTAAGATATATTCATTTTCAATTGGTCTGGTTGTTTGAAATGTTTTTTTCACACACCTTCCCTTTCCTAACCATCCTACCTGCAGACAAGCTTTTAAAATAGAAGCTTTGCGGGTTATTCATTTAAAAAATAAAAATAAAAATCTATACTTGACAGTTAACGTAAATAATGCAATTATAATCTAACCCTGAACGTCATTGAAGCTTGCCAAACATGTAAGTGCACTACCGGAATAATTATTTACACCAAAATTATAAATAGTAATATACTTACCTAAGCCACGATAAACAGTTTCATAAATGAAGTGGAAATAATAATTAAAAGTGTAATTTTCTTCCTCTATGAGTATTTTTGGAGTAATTACATTCATCCATTTCGTACAACTTGCCAAACTGGAGTTTAAATTGGGGACAATCAAATGGAATTTATAATGTGTTTATTGTGTAATGAATTACTTCATTCATTAACAGTGAATTAATTAATAAGACTGGCCAAAGTTTGAGCCTCTTCCCTCTCCCTTCCTCCCCTCCTGTCATCAGTTAACTCCTCGCCCGTCAAATTACCGTAACTCCATTAATTATTATCATTATCCTCAGTACTTCTCCAACTCAATCTAGCAACATCTAGATATCAGGAATCTGGCTAGGGAATATGCTATTAATTACAACAAAAGTCGATAACTTATCTGCATATTTTGATACATGTATATAAACTTATATTTTTTTTAAATTAAAGAAATGCATATGTCGGGAAAAAACACACATTCAGAGTAAAAAATACTATAATACAAATACTATAATATAAAAGTTACTATAATACATCCAAAATAACATTTTTTATTATAACTTAATTAAAAAGTATAAATACTCAAAATATTAAAAGTCTGCGAATCTCTAAATATATAATTTTTGGCACTATGTCATATTTTATCAAT
Organism: Brachycentrus maculatus; assembly: GCF_059751285.1. Lineage (NCBI taxonomy): Eukaryota > Metazoa > Arthropoda > Insecta > Trichoptera > Brachycentridae > Brachycentrus > Brachycentrus maculatus. Next base: position 1,552,296 of record NW_028280764.1, read on the forward strand.
TTTCTAGTAATAAGTAAGGCAGAAAATATTTTTTTTATACTGACTTAAATAAATATTATATTAAAACACACAATATCTGAAATATCAAAATTACTCCCAGATTTCAATATAAAATAAAATATTATTCATTTTCATCAGAATACAACAGTAATGTAAAAAATACAATTGTAACCTTCAATTTATTTTCACAAATTTTTTTTTTTTTTAATCATTTCATTAAGTTGAGTGTATTCAAATACTAGGGCTCTTATCAAACACTCATGTCACATGAAATATATACAAATTTCGAAACTTCAACCAACTAATGATAGGGCGTAAGCCTTAATTTTCATCACAATAACTTATTTATCTTTGTTTAGGATCAATCAATGATTTTTTAAATATCTAAACAACGTCTGTGAAGAAGCAACCGATACAACACACAACATATTCAGATGCAATAAAAATGACATATTTTACCAAGAACGACACTCCTTTGCATATTAAAAAAAACTCCGTAAATGCATGAAAAAACTTTAAAAATAAACACTTCAAAACCTAGGTTAGAAACCTAGTATTATATTTATATTTGAGTAATAATACCTTTTTGGAACAGTGCAATGAACGATAATATTGTTTCGGAATTATTTTAAAACGTGACTAATTAACCTTACATGAAATTTATATTAATTAGATGATATGTAATTGAGCTGAATTTATTTCAATTGTATTCAAAACATTAGATACCTTTCATTCAATATTTGCAATCGTTTATAATACATAACCAAATAACGAAATTCTTGTTTACTCGTATTAAAAAAAGTCTAAACGTGAAAATAAATAGCTAATATATTGTAAGAAATCATCGTGCGAATAACGTTATACTCACAAATTACAAATTGTCATACAAATTAAATTCCTCGCTTCATATCCGCGTCGAAAACAATTCGTAGAGTCATGCTACTGAATGCAATGGCCATTAGCTTGCTCTTATTGTCAAAATACCACAGTGGACCGCCATTCTGTCGTGTGAACGTTATACGAGAGGCACTAATAGGCGCTGGTCCAGAAAATAAAGGGGGTCCTTCAATCAAATTATTGCAAATAGTGCGTGTAAGATTTTCGTGAATTACGTTTAAGGTAAAATCGATAGTTAGATAATCGGTGCATTATCGTAACGAAAATTCTAGAAAATTTACACATATTAACAAGAGTTTATATGTGTAAATTTTCTAGAATTAGAATTTTCTAGAAAACATTATTTTTTGTAATAAAGTAAACATAGATACAAAATACATTATAAATATTTCTGTCCAAAAACTAGTGGAAATTTTCTTGATATTTGGATTTAAAAAAAAGGAAAATCGCGAAAAACTTAATTTCAAACAACAATAGTAGAAAAATAATATTTAATGAGAAATAACTCAAATAAGTTTCAATTACTACATGTTTTAAACACAATAAATATTTTACTCCAAAATATTTATTAAGTTATCAATTTTAGATTTTAAAATCTTATTTTTCAAATGTTTATATATTTTTACATGGTATATTTTTTATTAATAATAAATACAAGTATAACAACGATAAATTAAGTATTATTTAACACTTATTTTTTTGAATACATAATCAGTAACATTGTTTAATTAATTTTTTTCGAATCATATTGAGTGGTATACAACAAATCTCGTTGGCAGGACGTTAAATAGTAAATAAAAATAAAAATGAAATAAATATAATTAAATATTTAATATTAAATATTTTTAAATATAATTATTCGATAATTTAAATATTTAAAAAAAAGATCTTTACAAGATGGCGGGCAATAATTTTAATGAACCAAAACAAAAAAACTATTTTGTCGAATTGTAATTTAAAACTAAACATTTCAATAATTATTCTCAGATATTAAATTTTGTTACGTACCATTTACAATATTTAGTTCGCAAACAACAGCGGTAGCAGAATTGTGTCCACAATTTGACAATTCGCTGCAGAGCGTAATCCCGCAGTAAGTAGGCAGTAATGGCCCGCTGTGTTGTAACAGCCCCGAGCCCGCTGCCAGCCAAATGGCACCCCGTCTCCCCACAATCCACACAATTATGTAAATTGATATTAGTTTTTAAATATGATTCCGGGTGATTACTTGCTAGTGCCAGTTGGGGTGCAAGGGGGCGACCGGCCGCACGCGGGCTAAGTGCTACGCCTAGTTAGGTGACTGATTTATTTGGCAAGGAATATATTTTTTGCCTCTTGTCACTTGGTAGCTTAGCAAAATCAAGTGTCTTAGGTAGTTTCTTAATGCGATTTTTTTCTTGTCTAAAAAAATTGTGAAGTAATCATTTTGTTAATGTTAAACCCTGTTAATATCTTAGATTACCACCAATAATATGAATGTATATTTATTATTGGTGGTAAATTTATATTGGTAGTATATTTATTCTTGTAACCCTTATCCGCACCCAATGGTGCATAGGGTACTGCATTGTATTGATGCAGTGTTATCTTGAGGGCAAAGTTATCACTCCTGCCCTTCAAAGACCAATCTAGGGTGATATTAAATCAGTATTACAGTGTAAAATGTACCATAAAAGTATGTGGAGTGAAACAAAGTAAAAATAAAGGAATTATGATACATAGTTAAAGAGCCTAAATGTAGTGATCCTTGAATGGAAAAGATCGACCTCTCTTGGTCGTCTATTTAACAAGCCAATTAGTCTCCCCTCAGGCATTATTAAAGTAAAATTTAAACGGTAATATGCTATTTAAATAAAAATTCTGGTACAGAGAAGAATTTTTTTTAAAACAACGAAAAAATAGTTTGATAAGTTCTGTACAAATTAGTAAAACGTTCCATTGAGCAAAATATAATGTATGATGTTAAAAGGAAATGTTTCTAAAATGATGACATTCAAAATTAAAAATAATACAACACTTATTTGTGTCATCAATTAGTAATACATATATTTATTTGACAAACAAAAGAAATATAAACAGAAAAAAAAAATATCTTTTCTCAAGTAATTACAAAAATAGGATTCAGAGATATCAACTAATTGATATAACTCAATGAATTATCATTGAAGGACAATCAATCAACAATTTTCAAAACAGAATCCAAAATATTATGCTCGTATTTTTCAATAAAATGTAATTTATTCCGGGCACATTTTACGTGACAATGCCCGTTTATTTCAATGAGAATAGTGATTTTCTGTTCCAGCGATATATGGTAAGGAATGAGTGGAAAAGAGTTAAAGCTTTCAGAATTCCATCTTTACAAATCCCTCTCCTTCATATCATCTTTCGTCCACCTACTCGTCTCTCGTCTCTCGTCTCTCGGCACTCGGCACTCCAAATATTTCCCAATATCTCAGCACCGCTGGTGGTATGTGAATCAAAGGTACTCAAAATGGGAAGATTATACGAATCGAGCCTCGCATTACACTTAACAGTTCCTTCTAGCCATATTTGAAGATATTCATTCTAAGCCCTATTACAAAAGCATTTCGTACATTTTTATTGCATATTAATTTAAAGCAAAAATAAAACCATATTTATGGTTATTTTCAGATCACTCATCCAATATTTTATTTGAATTGTAATATTCGGACTCGTAATTTATTGGTTTAATTTAATTTGTGTCTTACTTTATTGTGCCTCATATGAATTACATGTGTATGTATATGTGTATCTTTAATTCAATTTTCCACACATAACATTTAACATCATTCAATTATAAGCCATAACTTTATTTGTGTACTAACAAATAAATGTGGTTGTTTTTATTCTTAACACGTTGTCGGCGGGACACGGCATTTGCCGTTTTTCGCGGACTGTCGGTCAACTGCGGGACACGGCAAATGCCGTTTTTGCCGACTGTCGGTTATCGGCGGGAAGCGGCAATATACGGATTTGTTATCAGCGTGAAATAAAACGCGTTGAAGGGTAATCTGCTACCTGGGTGCTAGGCGATAGTGTGTTGACGTTATTTGAGATGTCTTGTCCAGATAGGCTAGTGTGTCGCTTGTAAAGGCATCCCCAGAAATCTAGATTTTTTATGCGATCTCAATCTCAAGTTTAGTTTGAGCCATTTCACGTATTGGACTATTTTTCATACCGCTTGCACTGTTTTGTTTACTGTTTGGTATGTTATTATTTGATTATATTAGCATTGTATAGGGAATGATACCTCGGAAGGGAAGACTATTTTTTATAGTTTAGAATATTCTAGAATTGTGAAATACTGAATACTTAATTAAAAATTATGATTATAATTTTTTTTGATGATCAAATATCATATATGATTTCTTTGAAAATTTCAATCGAAAATATTATTTGGTTTAGAAATTGTGTCAATTTTAAGAAAGCGATATATTTTTGCGCTAATCGCGAAAAACACCCGCTACAGGCTAGAGTCTATTGTTCGAAGCGCCCGACTACAATGTGTTCAAATTATAACTACAGGTCAACAAAAATCGGGTGTAAACACAAACAAATGTACTTTTTTTCTAAACCCACCATCCCCCCGCAGCGGTTATAGAGTCCTGGGAAGCATTTTGTCAGCTGCGCATAAAGGAAAATTTTCAAAATATTCTTAAGGAATAAAAACTCTATGCAGATTAATGAAGACGAAGGAGGATGTATGGACAGAGGCCGACACTTTATCCCCTCCTTAGATCCTCCTTATGCCCATTTTTAAAAAATACAAAAATTCAATATTTACAAAACTAATATATAAAAGTAATGACTAAAGTAATACAAAACGTTGGCAAACTATATTTTTAAAAAATAAAAGAAATGTATATAAAACAATAAACAATATTATTACAAACATATGTGACTTATATTAATCAATGGTTTTAATAACACTTTAAGTGTGTCCAAATACCTATTGACAAATCTGGATTATCTCCAATTATAGGAGTTATTTAACATATTATTTTTTGACATCTCAATATAGATGAAGAAGAATATGGAAGTCTGGACATTTACCTAGCTTATGACCATAGGCTGGTTAACGTGATCACTTTACACACGTGCAACATGCACCAATTCTACAAATGACTGACAACCACACTACTCTCTGATAAAAATTCTTAGAAGTCCAATTTTGAAACATTGTACAGGAAGCACTAGAATTTTCACTAGTGACATCTATTGTGCTATTAAACCAGCCCATGACGGTGGTAAGCCCCGTAAATCCTCAGACTTTTATATTCTTTTTCATGTATATTGAGATGTCAAAAAATAATAGTTTTAATACTAACTTGACTTGAGAACCGGTGTGGGGGGTACTGTCTCGTAGGAGACACACGGAAGCCGTCTGGATGGGGTTGGAAAAGCAATAATCCCAGTGACGAGAGAAATTGTCTGCATTCCGAGGACATCTCCGGAGATCCCGCAATCCTACCACTGCCACTATTCCGGTCTAACTGGGGAACTGTATAAATTATACATATATTGTATTATACTCGTATCGTTAGGGGTAGTACACTAATAAAGAAATGCGTTCTGCAATTAAAATTCAAATTCAAAGCTAATAAAGAGTTTAAAAAACTCCTCCTTATCTCAATATTAACTATGTATTTTATATTATATAAAAGAGTCAATAACCATTCCGAACATAAAAATTAATTTAACTTCGTAAGCAGCATCTGACGTAGATAGAAAAAATCAATTATTGTCACGTGTACTTCTAATGAATTACAAGTATTCTTAAAAAAGTGGTGGCTTTTATTTTGTTCTTCAAAACTTTTTGTACAATACAATTTTTAATACTATTGGAAAAATAAATTCATTGCTTTCATTCTATATTTATTTATAAAAGAGTATGCAATAATTGTATCGAGGTGGTGTAGCTCTTATGGCAATTTAATGGCAATACTAAAATATATTTATAGGATTTTGCAATTGCGGTGTATTTACAATATTTCTTCAATTTTAATTTAGCACTAAAATTCACAATCTCATTATAAAGTATGTACTCGTTTTAATTAGTTACACTTTACTCGAGCTTTCTAATTCTAATGACAATTGACACAACGATAAATCAATTTGGTGTTGGCAGTGTGTGTGGTTCCGAATTGGTATTTAATTTATGTATTAATTTTAAATCAAACACAGATTTTTTGAGTCTACTAAGTTGTATTTTATTAACAAAAACACACCCTTTTGTATACATTGTACTCGTATATGTTTACACAATGTGTCATTTATATTGATTTTCATCAATTAAAATACATCACATTTTTTGGATTTTAAAAAGTGAATCTTAGACGTTTTGTAAATTTGCACGATTTATAGCTTTAAAATGTTTATGAACTCCTGGTGAATACTATTCACTGACCCCAAACTCCATCATGCCCCACTATACTCTGACTTGACGGACATTCAACCAACAATCTAGAACGACGACATTTCTGGATTCTCATCTAATACTATTATATGTCTACAAATACTTTTAACGTACTGTACTTATATAGTTAACTAAAGAACTTTTAAATATGGTATTGAGTACCTAGATTATTCTCAATTAAATGTTTTAGGTACCGTAAAGTGGGTATACTTTGCACCATGGGTGATACTTTGCACCACCTTCTGTAAAGAAATTGTAGAGCTGGTCATCTCTGATACATGTCATTTTTCATTCTACTTTCTATTGTTTCTGATAGATGGTACTTCAATCTACTTTTTAGTTTACAGAAGTAACAGTCGGTCGCTATTGCTTCAATGCGTTTTTCCTGTCCGAACGTAAAGATAGTTTTCTGTCTGAAAATTGTGTCCGAAAAAATCCAGTGGAATCAGTATACTGAAACTAGTTACAACAAGCGAGTGGTCTCTAAATCGTAGGTAGATAGGCCCTGCTTTTCTCAAATGCTGTATTTTTTAGTTACATTGTCAAGTTTTTGTAAAAATAATATTTTTTTAAGAACTGACTTGTATTGACCACATTTGGGGTAACATTGCACCAAGTGCAAAGTATCCACAAAAGGCCATAGTTAATTAATTTGATGAAAAGTCTTAAAACGGCTAATACCACTTGACATGTTTGCTAAATATCTATAGGTTTTGTGTACTTACTTAATTCCTGATGGTATATTTTTTTCAAAAATTTCAAGAACATACAAACAGCGGCCTTATGCCAGACGATACTGCGATTTTACACCGAAGAGAGTGGAGCAGTGTTTGGAGGCCATTCGAAATGGTGCAATTAGTCAAAGAAAGGCTGAAGAAAATCCCCAGAAGGACGATTAACTATAAGCTCAAAGGTCAGCACACAAAACCTGTGGGAAAACCTCCGATATGTGACAAGGGCGAAGAGCAATCCTTCGTAAACTGCATAGTAGACATGAGTGAGCACGGTTTCCCAGTGAGTGTTTTTAACATTCGCAACATTCTAATAGCCTATTTGGATAGATTTGGCAGAAGAGTACGAATATTAAAGAACAACGTACCAGGCTCTGAATGGATAAGATCATTTTTGCAAAGACATAAAACCTTGACTGTTGCTAAAACTAGTCAGTTGCTTAATCGGTTGCCATTAAAAGCGTATGACGATGACGTGCGCCAGAGTTTTCAACAGTTTTTGGAAGAAAACAGATTCAACCCAAAGAATTCAGTCTTAAAACGCAGGAAAACGATACCGATAGAACCAGGTAAGAGCATTGCTCACGATCCAAATGTCGAAATGAACGTTGACGAGACACAAATGCTACCTGAACCAACTACATCAATGATCCCACCTTCCGCATCGAAACTTCCAGCATATCTAGCATTAACTGATTATAGTTACCACGGAAGCTTTGAGGAAGAGGGAGAAGAACAAAAACGATGACTGAAATCAGTTATCGTATTTGTTCTTCCGTTTCATTAGGACCAGTAAAAAAGAAGGTGAAAAAAGGAAGAAGAAAAGAAGGAGAAAAATTTCCGGGACAGATTTTGGAAATAAAGAAAGACAGAGCTGTTAAATCCATGCAGGAGAGTCTCAAATCGTGGAAGTGGCCGATGAAGGATGACTTTCTTCAATATTCTTGAAAGCTGTAGCGGGTTCCATAAAAGAACCGAAAATGCAATCCAAAAGAGGTTTCTTTACCGTCCCGGAACTTGACCATATTTAGACCTAATTTAATTTTAATTCCTATTACCTATGTAGTACGATATGTTTTAATATCCACCTTTTATTTTATATAATTTTAAACCTTCAGTTTTGAAAAAAAAAACATTTTTGTTAGATTTTTCAATATTTAAAAAAAAAAAAATCTATCAAGTGTCTTATTTTTCCATAATTATACAATATTATAATCTGCATTTAGTGAACTGTGAGCCAAAACCCTTCATAAGGTGCAACAAAACTTGTAGGATAGCCTTTACTTTGCATCAATTTGGATTCTAGTACGAAAAGTGTAGAGAAAATATCATGGTGCAAAGTTGTACTTTACCCCGGGATACTTTGCACCAAAATATAAATACATAAAAAAAATATAGGCAAAATAGATAAAAATTTAAAAACATATCAGACATGTTACAGGTATATGTGTTATTACATTGCAATAGTTGAAACCTCAGAAAAAGTAAAAAACCTGATCTGAATAGACAATTTTTTGAAAAAATGCAATATTTTGGTGCAATGTATACCCACTTTACGGTACTTGAAAAAAACATTAACCCTTACACTTTTAATAGAATATACAAAAATGCTAATGTATAATATGTTAACTAGTATATACGGCGTCTAACAGACGTTGATTTTCAAATTTCCTAATTTGATTTATAAATATAAATAAACATATATAAATTGATACATTAAAACACACACATAAGATTAAAGGTTCACATATAATTTGCTATCACGTCTATAGCATCATTCATTGATTTATAAATTTACGTTGCATAACGTCACCACTTAAATTTATTACGAGTTTTCTTCACGTGAAAAAAATATAATTTTCAAAATTTTTAGAGAAGAGTAGTCTGGTAATAAAAGTACTATAGCGCGTGAAGGCAGTATCTAGTAATTTATAATTGAAGTTTACACAGCAGAAGAGACAAATTTAACGATGATTTCCTAATCATCTCGGGCGTGAATCAAGAAATGTAATCTCACAGACAAATTTGAAATCTTCCTACTGAAGTGTGCCTACACATCCCAAAGGAAAGCACAAATTCAATCCCGCAGTGTTGCCAGAGAAAATATTTAACCTTTATACGCAATCTAAATTTTGTCAAGCTCGAGTTTCCTGGCGAGACAAGAAAAGACATCATCTTGATTTTCCCTAGTGCAAACACACTCTCTGATAACAAAATGGCGGGAGCTGGTAAAATGGCTAACAAGTTCACTCGACTGAGAAACGAGATAAAATGATTTTGAGATAAGATTGCGGTATGTCTACTGTGTTTACAAAGCGAATTACGCAACTAATTTTACTCACCTACTTACCAACAAAAAAAGTAAGTAATATTTAATACTGACATGTGTAAATTATTTACTATGGTAAATGGAATTAATTTGCTGATTGGCAATCGTATCATCTTTTAACAAATGCTAGTATAGACTTTACAGCTACCCATTTTTAAAACGTAGAAAAATGGGCTTCTCTCTCTAAATTGAAAAGAATTACGTTTTTCCCCCTCATTTTTTTGTCCAACTCAAAACTAAAATTTATTTATAATTTTCCTGATAAAATTCAACGACTTTTAATTTTGTTATATGACATCAAAAACGTTTATTTCGGAATTGGAGAAAATCAAGTTTATATATACGTTTTAAAAAATAAAAAACAAACACAAAAATAATACAATGAAAAAAAATATATATCATTATCTAAGTTATGAATGAATTTTTAAATCAAACACAAATTTTTTGAGTCTACTAAGTTGTATTTTATTAAAAACACATTGAAAATAATATTGTGACAATTGTTTCGCCTAGTTATGGCATTTTAAAACTAATGAAGTAACGTTATAAATATAACGTTATAATTAAATAAATATAACTCAAGTGGTAAAAAAACAAGTGTTTTCCTCATAAAATTTCTCAACATTATTAGATTATAAATATTAGACCTTGTATTCATGAATAGTGCAGTTTTCAACATTTAATGGTCACACAGCCATGCTTTATTGAACGACACGTGAGGAAGTATCTCCACTTGATTTCCACCCGGTGACTGCAGTGGAGTGGGTGCAGGGGAGGGTGGCGGATAGGGGTGTGCGATAACAAGGGGGGTGGAGTACCGATAAGTGTTTTCACAAGAGGGATTGTGATTGTTTTGCACTTGCGCCGGCGGAGATGGTTCGCCACTTAGCTCTGTGTGTCATGTGTCTATATCTACCTGCTAACCCATCGTGAAAAAAACAGGTATTCGTATTATAAAAGAAATAGACGATGAAAATAAATTATATGTTACCGGACGCCAAATGTATTCATACATAATTGAATTATGTTATGTATTCTTTTTTATTTTTTTTATTTAGTTTTACTAAGTAAATACCACTTTTTCTTAAAATCTGTATTGATACGTGTTATTATGCATCATTTTCAAACACCGTATGACGCGAAATACATCGAAACACGTGTCACAATAGATTTACGAAATAGTGGTATTTATTAAGTAAAACTTATAAAAAATATAAAAAATGGAGAGATTTTAGCACAAAGTGACTGCCAAATCGATTAATGAAATTATTGTTTTTTCCTTACTTTTTTCGATTCTTATTTTGTCTTTTTATTTAAATAATCAGCGCCTTGTAAAAAAAACTGTTTTTTTTTAATGTAAGTTCTCATAAAAAATAAGTTTTTATAAAATTTGAGGAGTCACAGAAATTTATTTTTTATTCAAGATTTTTTTTAAAGTACCAAGACGACAACATCAAATGCTTTTATTTATATATTATATATTCATTTATTTAACTAGGTACCAACAAATAAAAACGAACTGATTTACCGAGATGACAGCGCCCTGAAAACGTGTGAAAACGTTAAAATTGTAACGCACATAAAAGAAAATAAATAAATGAATGAGTACATGGGTTATTTAAAAATATGTTGAAAGCACAGTAAGACGTTAATCTGTTATCGTTCTTTTATCATAAAATATCTCCAGTAATACAGCAATCCTCCGTGTGGTCCATTAAAATGATTTAAAAATCTCGTTGCATAAAATAATGCATTCGTGTAAAGAGGCTCGCGGTCGTATATTGGTGCAAGCCATAATGGAAATATAATATTCATTAGGCAGCACTCTGGGAAAGCAGTTGCGGGTTGCGGCTGTAGGGGCTGTAGGGGCTGTAGGGGCTGTAGGGGCTGTTTTAAAGAAATAAGTGAAAATATCCGTAGATTTGTTGCGGAGAGATATAACAAAATCCCCGGAGAGGGCGCTTTACGGCGCGCGGTTACCGCTCAGAAATCAAAAAATCTGCAATAACAATAATTTTTCGACTCGCCTTCGGCCCGGGTATAAAAAACTCCCGGGCGATAAATTTTAATAATTCAATATGAAAGCGGTAAAAGCGAAGGGAAACGGCGCCAGATATACACGGCGAGAGAGGATTTCTCGCAGAACCGGATTTATCGGGAAATGATCATATTTTATGAACGAATTTGATGTTTAGGTAATTTGACAAGGATTGAAGATCACCTTTTTAATGTTAAGAACTTTATTCAAACCATCTTTCTGTGAATTTTAAATCCTTTTTGAAAACTAATGTACCCAACGAAATTATAAGAGATCTTTTTTACTCTCTATTGTATCTAAAAAAGTAATTGTAAATAATACTTCTAAATCTTTGTATTCATATTACGTTTTTAAATATCTTATTTACTCTGTTTTTTAATCCTTGTTTATTTCCTTATTTGTATCCTCGCTCGTTACACCTAATATTACTTTCATAATTATTAGATATTTGGATTAACAGCAAACGTTAAATGTCTTAAATTGAAACATATTATTAGGTAAGGTAAGGTGTAAGTATAATAGGAGTATGTAGGAATATTAAACGGTTAATGTACCTTCATATTCGTATAATACTTACACTTTACCTTACCTAATAATATGTTTGAACTTAATACATTTAACGTTTGCTGTCAATTAAAATATCTAATAATTATGAGTCTTATAATTCATATTTCACATGGAATTATTTTCATAAGTGACCAGAATTAAAGAAAACCTCATTTTTAGGCATTCGAATACGGGAAAAAGTTTTTCATTTCAATACACAAATTTTTGATCAGATTTGACAACAATTTTTCAGTAGTTGAAAAAAAAAGTAATTTTACAAAAATAAACCATAAGCATTGCATAATGAATGAAATATACAGATTTAATTTATTTCATAAAAAATCAAACACTTATTAATATAAAATATAAATATATTTTGGGGATTTGGTGGTGTATATAACTAATAAGTATCATAGTTTAAAACTAAAGAAATTCACAATGTTTTTAAAATCCATCCATGTTTGTATTTAAACTTTAATATTAAAAAGTTTAAAATAAACATATTTTTCCATTGTTTGGAAAATTCAGCTCTGCAGAGCAATCTTGAAATTTTGAATATAATAAATCCTGGAGTATCGTGGAGTGAGAGGCGTGATAAGCTTCGTGATATTTATTGAGATCTTTTTGATTTCTCCTCCCATCCCCATTTCCACCCCCCCTACTCCCTCCCACTGCGATTGATCCTCAAAAGTTCTTTGGAGTTAATAAAACAACATTCGATAGCTTATTATTCTGATTCTTGGATTATTCTGAAGCAATAACATTATTTACATTTAAAACGAATGAAAGCTGTAATCTATTCGTTACCCGTATATCTACTTGTACATTAAATCACGAAAAATCCGAATATTTTTTTGATATTTTATGTACAATAAAGTTTTTGATTTTTGAGAAGAATAATATGTTTGATACATGAATATACTATGAAATATAATACGAGTTTGTACAATATTGCTACATATGTCAAAAGAATTTTAATATGTACAAATTGTTATAGAAAATCCATTACTTATAATAGATCCTGGATATAGATAGAAAATATTGTAATATCTAAACTCTTGATATTTGTTTCTCAATATTACAGACAGAAAGAGGTAAACGTTATACGTAAAACGGATATTTTTTTAAAAAGCCGCCTCAGAAAGCCACGTAGTTCTCACGATACTACGTAAACCAATAAAGTTTTACCAAAATTAATGTTGATATTTGTGAAATGAGCTCGTACATAAATATAAATGTTTATAAACCATAGCACGCTTTGCCTTCTTTGGGGATACTCATTTAATGTTTATTTTGTATTTTTAATATTTTTTCTTAATCTGATGCACGTCACTGGATTATGAGGACAGTGGTGGGCGGAGGAGGTGGCTCGTGGGGTGGTTTGAGGGAGGCGCAGCCGAGCGTTTATTCCTCTGATATAAAGCAGACCATCTTAAATGATACCCCCACAGGATTTTGTGGCAAACGAATTGGGCATTGCTTTGCTTTTATTTGATTGCGTTTTCGTTGAATATTCTGGATACGTTTGTAAAATAAATAAAGAAAATGGTTATTTGCATTCATCTGATAAAGAAGGCGTCAATACAATACGTCAAAATTATAAAGAGTTATTAAACTCGTATGTACTAGAAAAACGTAATTAAATCGGTTATCACAAATAGGCCATCATACAAACAATTTACCTTTAATATCGTATTTAGCAAATTAATTTCACCGATCAATTTGAAAAAAATAATATATTAAATCAAATACCGAGTTCTAAATCACTCAAATGTATTTTGTAACGGTAAAAAAATCCTTTCGATATTTATATCCGTACATTTTAGAACACGTTTGTATTTCACAAAAAATACTATTAAAGCAAATAAATAATTTTCGATAATTTATAAAGCACCATTTTTTCTTTAACATTGTCATTATTATTTTTAATATTTTTTAGCTTTACTAAAAAGTTCTTACATACCTAATGTATGATCTATCTTACAAGAAATAAAAGCTAGGAATTCGGTATTGCATTGTTTCAGATTTTTAATAACAGGGTATAAGGATAGGTAATATGTAAAATTTAATATTATATAATTAAATATCATTTAAATGAAATTGAACTAAACTTGATGGAAATATGATTATATAAATAAGTAGTATTGTATCAATAATATCCGCGAAATATAGATTAAAGTAGTGTTTTTTTCATGAAACGCGGTGGTACGTCGTTCTGTACCTTTTTTCATGGGTAGGTATATATATATATATATATATATATATATATATATATATATATATATATATATATATATATATATATATATATTTTTTTTTTTTTAATATATTTTCAATATCAATTAGACAAAACAATGCTTGCGCTTCGCACAATTTATTTAATTCATCAAAACGGTATAATATGGTATTTTAATGAATATTTAAATGATATTTGAACATATTTTTAAGTAAAAAACTTAAAAAAGCTCTAAATAAAAGTATAGTATCATGGAATAAGTACAACGAAGTAAAACTATGGTAGCTATAGGATAGTATTATTTAGAGACTGCCTTTACCTTGTATGTCCTATAAGCTGGATTTTCCTCTTATTAACAGGCGAACAGCTTTCTCCATTCCGGACCCAAATCCGCATCGCGCGGCAGATTGCTGCCGTTCTCAACATTTAATACGATTTACGGTTATTACCCACGGCGCGTAACCTTAGTAGGCATAACGTACCTACCTCAGGCTGTGTTCATACAGCACACCGTAGTAGTCAGTTCCTATCTACAGGATTACCTAGCAACTTAGTGACTACTTACACCGTCACCTCGGAAAGTAAGTGACCTTCGAGTACCTACTTTCCAACTGTGCAGCTTGAGAAATTATACATTATTTATAGGGTGACTTTTGTTGTTGGTTCATGTATTTGCAAGATGTGACCGTAATAATTTAATAATCAGTATTTACATAATACATTTGTATCTATGAATCAAATTTTTAAATAAGATTTACTTGTGTATTCCGAGATAATTTTTTTTACTATTCATTATTAAATAAACACAAAAAATGCTTTTGTCAAATTCAAGTGCTATATATGTTTTTTTATATTTCGAATAAAAGTAAAATGGATTCTTTTTGCTACATATAACATATGTTGTTTTTTATACGTATTTTTGCTTTATTTTAACAGTGAAATATATATATATAACTTTCATTTTATAACATTATTTGTTTGCTTTAGTCTCTTAAATCTTTTTTTATATGTACGAATAATGATAGAGATTTTTTAGAAGATATTATAATTCGTTGTAAATATTAAATTTAACAAACATTTTCCCCTATATATATATATATATTTGATTTATTTTATTTATAACTTGTGCTTAAAAATATTTTTATATATGTCAGAGGTTAAATTTCATTTGATCAAATAACTTCGGTAACTATGTATCACAATATTAATTTTTCAATTTGGTATGGCCGACATATTCTCACAAAAACTCATTGCCCAAACTGTTTACAGTACCTGCCTGATAAATATTTTTATCAACAGTTAATATAGCAGATTTTCCGACCTGATAGTACCTTTTTCTACCGGTAGGAGAAGAGAGCCACGCCTCCTTCAGCGGAGGTGGGGGACCTCCTTTGTGAAATCAAACTCAGTAATGGCGGTCGACCGCCTCGCTGGAATTTTCGCTGATTTTTATAACCATTTTTTTTTCATAGCCTGTCGAGCAGATTAAACCTGAGTTTATGAGCGATGAGATGCGCATGTGGATGAAAATACATATATATATATATATATATATATATATATATATATATATATATATATATATATATATATATATATATATATATATATATATATATATATATATATATATATATATATATATATATATATATATACATATATATATATATGGAAAACGGGAAAATTATTTAATGCCGTGTATAAGTTGATACCCTATTCGAATGTGATTTGATTAAATACATTCATACGTAAATGAAATTTTAGGAGGCTAAGAAAATACATGGAAATACAAGCACAATTCAAAATAGATAAATGCCACAAGATAGTGAAAACATCATCTCTTTCATGAACTTGCGTTGATTCATTATAGGTTGTCACGATCGCATTCGGTTGTCTAAAAATGGCTTGAAATAAATATATTTTTCAAGAAAAAATAAATAGTCAAGTTGGCTTTTAATTTTTTTAATGTGGTTTTTTGATTAATGTTTTTACTTTTTCAAATAATTTTTTTAATTTCAAACAAAAAACAACAAAATTAAGGGTCACTTTTTTATACATTTATTCTTTTCCTCATATTAACAACATTCGCTCTCAATATATTTGTTATTATTATTATTATTATTTTAAAGCTAATTCTGTAAATATAATGTGTCTTGATGCCTAAAAATTTACAAATCTTTATTTTAAGCGAGTGGAAGCCGTGTTCAAATAAGTTTTCAAAGTGAATATAGCATTTTTTGCGGGTAAAATCTCTTGTTCCTATACTTAACAGTTTTAAGGGTAGCGTTAAACGAACACCCCCAGTTCTAAACTTCGAGACTGAATACTAAATCCGCTTTATATATTCCGCAAAGTGGTTATCGTAAATTACACATAAATCGACGGAACTTTCGGGTTGAACTTTTGAAGTCGAGAGAGAGGGAGAGAGAGATAGAGCTTTCCTTTGAGGCACGGCTTTTTATTTTTAGCTCAATTAGAGAATTTCAATATTTTTTTCTTACAATATTGAGAAAAAAATCATGCAAGAATATATGCCCATAAACTGTCAAATTTTTTTTCTGATAGAAGCATATGTTCATTATTTGAAGAAAATTTATATTTCAACTAACTACAGAGCGTTATTCAACGATCATCTTTCATTTTTTGAACCCAAATATAGATCGAGTATCATCTACTCCATAGTGTAATGGTTAATTTGTTTGACTACCATATGCGTTGTTCCAGTTGAGATTCTAAATATGTAAAGTGTTTTTCACTCGAATATTTATCTAATATATTTTGCACTAAAGCTGAAGCTCTTGTCCAATTACATTATATTCATAATGCTCTGTGCATCTCTAAATGTAAATATAAATCCGAGAATTAAAAAAAAACAACTCATTTACAATATACTGATTTTGAATAGAATGAAATTGAAATGCTGCGAGATTGGTTTGGAGAGAGAACATTATAATTTTGAAATTTTATTTGTGTATTACTTTACATTTACATATTTTTAACTTCTTTATTAGGTACTATTCTTTAAAAAAATCACTTACTTTTTAAAATCTTGTGATAACCCAAAAAAAACTGCTTTAAATGCAGTTTATTGGTTGTTTTATTATAAATTTCATGCCTTTTTATAGTATGCACTATGCATAAAATAAATTAAAATAAAATGTATCTTGCATTTGCATAGACAGTAAAAACCAAAACATATAAACAAACCCGTACTTTTTATAATATGAATTTAATGTTCTCAAATTAAATAAAAAAGATCCATCAAATCATATCGATAATAAAAACCTAACCGAAAAAGCCACATACATACCTACTATTTGTAATATTTTTGAGTGCTCTAAAATTAAGAAACATTAATAAATTCAAAGAAAATTAAGAAGAATAAAAAAAACAGAGCTTAAAAACGTGTTAAATAATAAGGAAAATAAGTTTATTACAAAATTTAAAAAAATGCTTTATCTAAAAAGAATATCACAACAATGATCAAATGGTTCAAATATCCAATCTCTCTCGCCAATATCAATATTATCATTGACATCAAAGGTTATCTTTGAAAAACGGGGAACACTAGGTTGGGTTTTAAGACTACGTGGTGATTTCACGGAGCAGCTGCTTCCAGATTACACCCTCCGTGGTACGAGCGGCGCAGCCTCCACCCCCGACCCTCACCCGCCCCCCGGAACCCATGCTACGTACAACCACCCACCCCACTGTGCTAAAGGCTCCGCAACCTTTTACCGAAAGCCGAAGTAAAATCAAAATAACATATAACAAAATCTTTGTGATTTTATGGTAGGCCTTCCATTAATGTTTAAATACGCCGAATATTTCATTTTTGGGAAAAGGGTTCATGAATTGGTCTGGCAATATTTTATCATACAATATACGAGTATATGCAAAATACTGTTTTTTCTGTGAAAACAAGTCAATTTACTAATTTAATTTTGTACAGTAAAATAGAATTAAGTAAAAACAGTAAACGTGACAATTCGTGATAATGTAATGGGAAAAATCATTAAAACATTTTGAATCAATCTAATATCGCACCCTTTGTATCGAAGGATAAAAAAAGAATATTACCTACTTTGTAGATGTTGATTATTTTACTTACATTGATTATTTTTTTACTAATCACTTGTCAATGAAAATAACTATAGTTTTCGAAACTAGTCATGTGTGATGAAATAAAATGTAATAAGTGGTTTTAAACAAGTGTTAATTTTTTTAAATAAAGAAAATTCCTTTTATCGTTACATACAAAAAAACATCGTACAAAATCTTGAGCAACTCTTACGTATTTAATATTTTAAATCTTGTATAAATCGTACTTGATAAGGCTTATTACAAATTACATTGATTGAAACTTGTGAAATACATGTCATTTGATTTTTTAATTTTTTTTAAGTTGTCGACAACATTATCAAACTCGTCATACGAGAATAAATAGGGTTTTGAATTAAATTTATTATAAATGTCGATTTCACATATTTTTAAAGATAAACTGCCACAGTTTGTCAAACCTGCTCCCGAGTAATTTCTTCTCATTTCTCGTCTCCCCGCCCGACCGCTCCAGCGCCAACCCCTGCTGCTTGAACTATTCAAAGGAAGTTCACTAAAGGGATGCATTATTTCATTCCAGTGATGGGTTCTTCAACTGATTGGAACTCCTCCCGACATCCAAATTGTCGGCAATTTATCTTCATTTCGTATTTTTCACGGTTTCGATCTTAATTCTCGGGGAAAAAAGCTTCGGATAACTTTTAAATCTTTTGTAGGCGGATTTTAAATCTGCGAGGAAACCTTTAAAAGCTTTTTTTTATATTGGATAAAAATATTTTTTTATAAATACGTATACATCAGAATATGTGTCATTTGTGCTGGTTTTAATATTTTTGTCAAATTCCATGTAAATTCTTCTGCTACCATCCTATCGATGGTATTATATTTATAATAATATGTTTTTCTCATACACCAATAATTTTGATTTTCGTATCGGGGATTAGAAATAAATAAAAAATTATTACATTTTGATGAGGGTTTTTCGTTCGTTTTTAGATTCTTTGGATAAATATGTAGATATTCTAAATAAATGTTGTCCACGCGATTTTTTCTCGTTTACATGTAAGCTTAAACACTGATCTATAATTTTCTTCCTGGCCACATCTTAAATTATCGTCTTAGTAACGGTCAGATCTCCTCATCCCTCAGGTTCTTGATCCTTCCGTGATATACAATGTCACCTAGGCCATGCCTTCGAAACATGTTATCTTTCTGTAGCATCCATGAATTTTCCTCTAGATGTCTTTCGAGGAAGATCCTTGGCGATCGCCTGGTTTACAATACGATCTGTTTCTCTACGTCCTCAATACTGCCCATACTCTCTTAATTACTTTTCCTCTACCTTACAATTGATGTCAGTTACACACAAGCTTCCACGAATGTGTGAACTCTTTATTTTATCCCTAAGGGACACTCCAGCTGACCATCTAAGCATTCGCATTTCAGCAGTTTCTAGTAGAAATAACACTTATCGTTAAATTAAATCAATTCAACTCCGTGCCGTATGATTCATCGTTTGAACAATAAAAAAACTGTTTTTGGGATTGATAATATAAAAGTATTTTAAACCGTATTTTATACTTGGAGTTTGAAAGGATTCTTAACAAATCATAGTAATTATTTAAGCCACAAGTACGAATCACTGAAAATCTTACCGATGTGCTAAAAGCGGTCTGAAAATCCTTTGCTTTCCTTTCCCCTTTCCTCTCACCCCCACACCCCCACCCCACCTACGCCTACTGGGAGACGTGAAATCATCGAAGCGTTAACGTTTTTCCTTCCTCTCTTCCTACGCTCCTTCACCTCATCCCTTAAGCGATGATAGAACCTTTTGACCCTCGTTTCACTACATCCCAAAATAATGTACTGTCAGATAATATACACCTATTATTTGAATGTACATACATATGTATAATTATACATTTTAATATATAATAATTGAAAAAATGTTATTAAAAAATACAGCTTAAAATAACACAGCAGTTGATTTCAAAAGTAATTTTTAAACGCTTTTCAGTAAGGGTTTTTTCATTCTAAGTCCTTTATATTTTACAACAGTAGTTTATTTATATATATATATATATATATATATATATATATATATATATATATATATATATATATATATATATATATATATATATATATATATATCATATATATATATATATATATATATATATATATATATATATATATATATATATATATATATATATATATATATATATATATATATATATTAAAATAACACAGCAGTTGATTTCAAAAGTAATTTTTAAACGCTTTTCAGTAAGGGTTTTTTCATTCTAAGTCCTTTATATTTTACAACAGTAGTTTATTTTATATATATAAATATATATATAAATATATATATATATATATATATATATATATATATATATATATATATATATATATATATATATATATATATATATATATATATATATATATATATATATATATATATATATATATATATATATATATATATATATATATATATATATATATATATATATATATATATATATATATATATATATATATATATATATATATATATATTAGATTCAAGATTACATTACATTACATTACATTAGATTCAAGGTTCAAAAATAATTCGTTTTCACGTCTACAGCCTCTTTGACTGATAAATATATTAGCGTTGCAAAATGTCACCATATTGTGAGTTTTTTTTTATTCGAAACATTTTTTTTTTTTAATTTGTAGCGAAGAGAAATGTGGAATATTTT